>NC_136262.1:23238307-23273307 GCF_964187855.1 Myxine glutinosa | reverse complement strand
GTTTTATTGTTCAAGAAACTGAATATTTCCATTTGGCATTTCATGCTATATCCCATCAACCAGAGAGCCCTTTAGTGCAGACATTCAAGATATCTGAACCTAAAGACAGGACTGAGGAGGTTCATTGGAATGGCTTGGAGAGGGGTAGGGGGGGGGGGGGGGGGGTGATATTACCTGACCTAACTCTCCATTCTCAACACTGTCCTTTACGTTGCAGTTTTTCTCCTCTTCCTCTTTTCTTGTTTATTCACCTTTTCCATCACACTTCATCCTAACTGAAAATGGCCCTTGCGGCAATAGATTTGCAACATCCGCACCCCGATCCCCTTTGTCTCCAGGCCGTTAATGTCAATGTCATTGTCTGCAACAACTGGACCATGCAGCTTTCTCTACTTTGTTGTTTGGGCTACAGCGGAACCATACAATGATCCATCAAGTAAAACAATAGCCATTGGTCCTTTATAACCTATTGCAAAGTCAAATTTATTAATTAGTGTTCTCCATTTCTCATAATAATAATAATAATAAGTATGTTGAAAATTTGATGATCACAGCTGAAATGGTAAAAAAAAACGTTAAGGCCTAGAGTTAGACAGACACACTGGAGCTCAATGGGAAATAAATAATCATTTTTGCAATTAAAAACCCAGCCGTCTCTGGCTGGCCAGCGGGGGAAGGGCTAGAAGGCAAATTTCGACTTATTGTTGAATATCTGGGGCGTATCTACGGAAAATAGCGCCTATGGCAAGCACAGAAATTGCGCCCCTGTCCAAACATCTGACACCCATTTTTTAGATAACTTTACCATAAAATCAGCTCAAAAATACAAGTCAATCTCGTTAATCTTTTAATTAACAAATTATGGCACTACATGAAAATTACAACTGCACCTTCCTTGCTTTCACTGATGCAAATTGGTCTATGATGTGCTCAAAGTCAGTTTTTTCAGTTTCTTCTCTTTCTACACTCAGCAGAGCAAGATCACAGAGTCTGCCTTGGCCCATGGAGGCTCTCAAATACGAAAGTATTAGTTTTAACTTGCTGAATGATCTCTCACAGCTGGCGATGGAAACTGCGATGGTTAACATTATCTGAATAGCAATGCGAAGATTGGGGAAGACGCTTTCATCTCCATACTGAACAATTAATTCGAGATTTGAGAAGCTCTTCAGGTCTTGATATTTTCATGTTGGCCCGACTTGATAGCAACATTCTGCAATCCCAAATTTCTTCATATAGCTGCTGTCCATCAACATCAGAGCTGTACAATTCGCCCAAATTTTCGCACTTCTTCTTTAGGTCGATACTGTCGGCGCCGTAACACAGTCCCTCGACCTCGAGAAGGAAACCAAACTTGGCGTCAGTGTCGTGCAAACGAGTGAACCTTTCATCCATTTCTCTGTGAAGATGGTCGAGTGTTCCCTTCATGACTCTTTCCATTTCCTCCTTGGCTGTTAACCCAGCGTCTCTCGAGTTCTCATCAGCCATTCGTTTCTTTCGTCTCTGACATCTTTCAACTTCAATATTCCATTCTTGACAGAGACCGAGTCCTTCTTCGAGTGACTCACTGACCAACACTTCTCTTTCATCATCAAAATGATCTCGTAGGGCTTTAAAATCCAGGGCAGCATCGTGGAAGTTCATGCTAGGATCCTGCAGCCTCTTTTGAATACGGTCAATGTGAATGAGTACTTTGTTCCAAAATCCTGGCAAAGTCAGAAAATCGTAACTGAACATGCGGTTATACAGCTGCCTTGCGTCACTTCTTGTTTCACTGGTCTCGTTTTCATTGTCTATCATGTCCTGGAGAACTTGAAGTATCTCCTCAAGGTACTTGTTGACAGGCTTCACTGCTTCTGTCCTTGCACTCCACCTGGTTTTAGACTCCGACTTAACAACCACAGGCACGGCGTTTTTGAGTTTTTTCCAGCACTGTGTTGAACGAGAGAAGAACACGTAGAGAGCTTCGATGGTTCCAAA
This sequence comes from Myxine glutinosa, assembly GCF_964187855.1. Classification (NCBI taxonomy): domain Eukaryota; kingdom Metazoa; phylum Chordata; class Myxini; order Myxiniformes; family Myxinidae; genus Myxine; species Myxine glutinosa. The sequence goes on along the minus strand of NC_136262.1, from coordinate 23,271,327 downwards.
AAACGTGACCATCATTGTATCCTGCTTGGCTGCATGTACACCCACCAAGTTGAGTGAGTGATTGTCGCAATTCACAAACACTGCCAGGTTGTTTTTCTCATTTATTCTTTGATGAACACCACTTCTGTGTCCAGCCATCACAGCAGCGTTGTCATAGCACTGTGACCGACAATCTTGTAGCTCCATTTCGTCCTTCTCTAGCTGTTTCAAGATGTCATCAACCAAGCTCTCAGCATCCTTCTGGCTTATCTGGATAAAACCAAGGAAGGACTCTCTAACACGGACTGTTTTCCTCTCAAAATCAACTTCCACGTACCTCACTACTTCTGACATCTGCTCACGGTGTGCCTGATCAGGAGTCGAGTTGAACATGAGACCATAGTACTTGGCTTTACGAATGCTTCTCAGTAAACTCTGGCAAACAGTGGATGCCATCATGTGGATGAATTCGTTCTGGACACCCGGTGAAAGATAAGACGTGGATCCAGGATGACTTTCCACACGAGTGAGGTGTTCTTTCATGTCAGGGTCAAAGATGGTCAGTAGTTTCAGTAAGCCAAGGAAATTTCCCACATTGGAGTCATCATCCAGCTGAAGTGACTCCCTGTGTCCTCGCAAAGCCAGGTTCTGAGTCGCAAGGAATTTTATGCAGTGAAGGATTCTCGTCAAGATATCACGCCACTTCTGCTTTTCCTTCTCAATCTATGACTGAAGTTCCGCATCAATAACTCCTCTGTTTTCAGTTAAATTTCTTTCCATTTCTTTCCACTGTGTGAGCACTCCCGATGATTCTGAGCATTTTCATGAACACTAATCCTTTCAGGTGCTTTCCACTGGTTGAATCCACTTTCCTGCTCCAATGAGGATCGATGGTCTGACTGGGAACGGGAATAGAGAAGACAACATATACAAAATGCACACTTTTTAGAAGGGGAATAGACCAGCCATGAGCGAGTCACTTCCTCACCACGACCATTTCCCAATTTCCTCTTGACCACTTTACCAAGTTTTGTTCATTGAGCGGTTATTTGTTGGTAGGAAAGGCCCCTCACTGTTCTGGAAATACTTCGAACCCAGCTTTATTATTTCTGTTCTCAACGCGTTAGGCAGAATTGCTTTTCCAGTATCCTTGTCGAACTTCAGAAGTCCAATGTCATGGTGTTCAATCACTTCTGGTATGACAGTTCGAGGCTCTTCGACACCATCCAGTTCACTAGGTTCAATCTCGTCAGGTAAAATCTCGTCAATAAACTCAACATCACCACCACCACCATCGTCTTCCCCTCCTGTCATGTCCACGTTCTCTCTGGCAGCCTCACTTTTAATCTCGTCATACTCGGATTTATCTGACTTGACTTCCTCCTCGGCTTGTGACGCATTTGTACTTGATCCACCTTCGGATTCTAACAAACTTGTAGCAGGTGCAGGCGACTCCATGGAACGTGTCGAACAACTTGTTCCGGGCTTTTCAAAGAAGGGCATGAAGAACTTGCTCGACTTCTTGGCTTCCTCCATCTCCAACTTTCGTCTCTTCTGTCCTTCAGCTCCACTTTCCTTCTTCTTCGTGAAGAAACGTTTCATGGTCTTCTTACACAATGCTCTGAAATAAGGAAATGGCACTTTTAATGAGAACATTAAATTTCACAGATTTTGCACAAAATGCTAGACTACCTCCCTAGTTTGCACAGGAGAATGGTCTTACTGCCAGTTGGCACTGAGCAGTGGTACTGTGAGGTATGTGGTCATGTAGCTCCCAGCACTGTATTTTTACCAAATAATTCATATAAGTGGTTTAACAATCTAGCCATCCAAGTGCTTCTCACCCATGATAATCAAAGACAGATCATACATCTGGAGAAAATTCTTTTTTCACTATCCGAGGATGGCTTGTCTGACTTTAATATAAACTGCTCAGTGGCGCCCCTCTTTAAGTGGCGCCCAGGGCACGTGCCATACCTGCCATACCTTAGGTATGCCAATGCTGTTGATGTGACTTTGCCCTTTGACATTTTGACCCAATTATTACTTTGTCTTCTCTGTATTCTCATAAAAAGGTTTGTTGAAAATTGGATTACCACAGCTCATATGTTAAAAAAAATGTTATGGCCTGGACACACATACATATACACACACACCACACACACACACACATCACACACACACACCCAACCACACACACCCAACCACACACAAACACACACACAAAGACACACACAAACACGCATCACACACGTCACACACGTCACACACATCACACACACACACACACACACACACACACACACACACACACACACACACACACACACACACACACGACACACACATCACACACATCACACACATCACACATCACACATCAAACACATCATACACACATTCAAACGCATCAAACATACATACACACACATACATACATACACACACATACATAGACTCACATCACACACATCACACACATCACACACACATCAAACACATCAAACATACATACACACACACACATACACATACACACATACACACACACATACACATACACACATACACACATATACACATACACACACACACACACACATACACACAAGTGTTTGTAAAACCCTATCTCCAGCTGTGCAGGGGACGGTCTAAGTGGAGCTAATCTACAAAACAGCCTCCAATCTTTGGGCAGTTGCTTGTAAAATAGAGGGACGAGTTCATCATCTCTTGTGGTTATCCTTTGCAAATCAGACGAGATATTCATGAAATGGTCATTTATTTCCAGAAACCTCAGTTTTGATTTGATCAAAGTATAATGCTAATAAAGTAAAGCTGGATGATTTGCGGGTAATAATTATATCGTGGTTATATACATAGATGTGTTTTTAAAATCCCATTTTATAAGGTAACAAATAACCAAATCATATACCTTGAGAGGGTATCTTTCGAATAAGAAAGAACCCAATAAATATTGCAAGACCGAGAAGGAGAACAAGTTGGCAGGAGAGATTTTACAAGGCATGAAATGTTACTGCTTCGGTCGTAACTTATGACTGGTCAAAAGTTTTTACAGATACTTTTTTAGTGACTGCAAAGATGACAGCAGACAGAGCGAAGTAAATATCCCGAATGCTTTGGAGTTTATTTCTTCTCATATTTTCACAAACATACTCCACGACCTATGAATAGCACATTCCCATTACAACGTAATATTGCTTTCCCGAGGTGAGCCCCATGGCAGTCATGAGGTTACATGGTGCACCAGGACAGCCAGCTTAAAAAACACCGAGGTCAAAATTATTAGCACCAATGCAGTCTCTTTTTTTTCTTCTCCCTTTTCTTTCTTGTAGTCTATGTTCTTGCCCATTAAGGATGTCATGGGGAGCAACAATTTTTATGTCGACAAAGTGAAAGTTTCCAAAGAAAAAGTTTCAGTCCAACTCGTTTGGAGTCACCATAATGGGACCTGTTATTTAATTCGACCTATGGTATAATATCACCAAATACTGTAACTCAGACATGCGGTGTGTCATTCTGTCTGTAACTCAAATGGAAAACCTATCCTTCATGACCTGAAAGCAAGCCACGTACTTCATAAAATAATAATGGTTATTGACCCATTAAGAAATGGCATGGAGAGAGTGGGCACCTTCTCAGGTGACCCCTTTTGGAGTTTGTGTAGTTGGACATTCTAACAATGCACAATGCCATTATGTGCAATGTACTGCGCTGATACAACTTGTAATAATTGTCAACAAAGTAAGTTTTATGGCAAATAAATTCTCCTATGAGCCATTTGTGTTAATATTCTAATGAAACCATTGTAAAAGTGAAACATTGTAGTGAGGAACTGCACTATATGTAATGAGTCTCCTTGCTCCCAAGAGCAATGGATCCCTCCAGCTAACCATTTTAATGGGCTCAATAAAAGGTTTTCGGTTCAAAGAGCAGGAGCTGTGGAAAGGGCCACAGTGTCTGAGGAGCCAAGGAAGGTCAGCATGGCAGATGCTGCCTGGCAGACTGGACCTGCATGGCAATCGAATTGGCAGATGAATTACACAGACAGCTGATGGTGACAGCTGCAAGCGCTCAGCTGTGGGTCCCCAAGGAATGGGCAGAGGTTCTCTTTCTATCTCTATGTGTACAAAGCACTTCTTCCCTTCTTCGTCATTTCACGGATTTGATACATCCTGTGTTCCTATATCCTCCTCTCGTGCTGGGTACTGTACCCCTCCCCTCTATTCCCCCCCCCCCCCCAAACCTTCCCCTCCTCCCTCACTCTACCTTCTTTCGTTTTGACATCAAGCACCCCTGGTCCTTTGCAATCTTTTTCGAATCTTGGCTGAGCACCTTAATGTCTCAAAGGATAGACTGGATGTGATGTGGAGAATAATCAATCATTCATGGGTTTGTTTTCACGAGGTGAGTAAATATCGCTTGTTATGAATGTATTGTACTTTGGTTCAGTTCGATGTATCAAGGCAAAAGTACAATTGCTTCCAGAGACACTAGCCTCGAGGCTACAAGATATATATATTGTTATGTGTTATATACATATATATTGTTGTATACATATATATTGTTATGTCGGTAGGGGTAGCAATACGTAGAGCCAGATAGATCTGAGTAGGTAATAAGTTTCATGTGTAGGCGTTTTGTCGGTAAGGAGTATACTTGTGAACCTACCAGGAGGTTCGTGTGTTAAATAGAGTTAGGGATTAAAGAGTAGCGCCCCTGTGTGTCTCACCTGGTCAGCCAAACGTTTGTCCCTTATGGCAATGGACACCTGTAGACACCATAGATAGGTCCCTAGCGCAACACTAAATCCCTTCCCTGACATGACTTTGGAAGACGGGCAGGCAAAGAAACCAGGCCGGGGCACCGCCGATGATGGCCGCCGCCGGTTGCACCTCCGACGGGCCTAACCAGATCGACTGCCACGTGCTATGACCACGGAACAGAGAACGAGTGTTGGGGCGGCACGGAAGGAATGGGCCTGAGCGAGCCAACGAGTCGGTGGAAGACACTGGTTGGTAGCGCGCCAAGGCTGACGTCACCGGCCAGCAGATATTAGCGAGCGCCGAGGGTTGTGGATGTCATTCGCTCTTGCTCTGACAGTCTCTAGCGGTTCGTGCTCTTGTTTTGCGCAGCTCGCTATTAGGCACTCTTCTTCGTCTTGCGCAGCCCGAGTTGTCATAGCCCGAGTGGAGTTCGCTTGCTTTTTGACCTCGCTTGGAGCCGCTAGCCTGCATTGGACGTGCGGTGCTTTTCCTGCTGTGGGACCTCATGGTGCTGGGAGCGGTGCTGGTGCTTGGAGCGGTGCTTTGGAGCTTGGTGCACGGACCTCGTGAGCGGCGGGAGGCTTGGAGCGGGGGGCCTCGTGGTGTGCGGCGGAGCTTGGAGCCGCGTGGGGGATGATACCCTGAAAGACGACAAGACAGATAAGCTCGCACACCACACACGCACATAACGAACGTATTTCTTTTGTTAATCCATTCCTGTGTCTCGTATCCCAAGTCTGTGTGTGAGGACGTCCCGATTGGGATATTTTATTACCAGCGCATGCTTTTTCCTGTCCTTGCCTTTTTCCTTTAATAAACCCTTGTATTATTTTGCATCCCCTGTTAAACCTGTGCCCGGTTGAATTAGTTTCCTTGCAGGATCGAAGCTGCAGTCGGCGCACAAGGTAAGCTTTTTGCGCAGATTCCATTTTCCTTCTTCCTCCTGTGCAACATAGTAAAATCCGTATTGGTTGTTGCCTCCAAATAAACCGTTTAAGCCTATCCGCGATTTTCTGGTGTTAACCGGGAGTCGCGCGTGTGTATATATATATATATATATATATGAGGCAGTTGTTGTGGTAGGAGGAGACCTAAATGGACATGTGGGAAGGAGTATGGACGGTTTTGAGGGAGTTCATGGGGGTTACGGATATGGTGTGAGAAATGGAGAAGGTGAAAGGATTTTGGAGTTTGCTGATGGAGCTGATTTGTTGATTTGTAATACTCAGTTCCAGAAAGAAGATAATAAGCTTGTTACATACACGTCAGGTGGGTCGACGACAACCATTGACTACCTGCTGGTGCGTAGGCGAGATAGGGGGCACCTCCGGGACACAAATGTGATCCCGGGGGAGGAGGCTGTTTCACAGCACCACTTGGTTGTCTGCGACATAAGGGTGAAAGGTGCGAGGAGAGCTCGGCGGGTGAAGTACCAACCGAGAATGAAGGTGTGGAGGTTGAAAGAGGTGACAGTGAGGGAGGCATTAAAAGAGAGGCTGAGTTTGGTGGAGGATGATGTGGTTGAGCTTGAAAGTGTTTGGATGTCAATGAAAGATAGTCTGTTGGGAGCAGTTGGTGAGGTATGTGGATGGACAAAAAGACCACCGAGGCACTCGGAAACATGTTGGTGGGATGATGAAGTTGGAAAGAAGATTGACGAGAAGAGGAAGAAGTTCAAGGAGTGGCAGAAGGCGAAGGGTATGGGAGCAGAAAAGGCAGAGCATGAAAGTTATAAGGCAGCCAAGAAGGCTGCAAAGAAAGAGGTAGCAAAGGCACAGAAGGCATGTAGGAAAATGTTCGGAGAGCGCTTGGATTCGGAAGAGGGTCAGAGAGCGGTATTCAGGATTGCAAAGCAGATTGCGAAAGAGAGGTGTGATGTAATGGGGGTGAGTTGCTTGAAGGATGAAGTGGGACAAATCGTTGTGGACCCAGATGGAATTAAAGGAAGATGGAAGAGATATATGGAAATACTGTTGAATGCAGAGAATGAATGGGATGGCAACATAGAGAGTAACTCAGTTTTAGGACCGGCAGAGAAGATAACCGAGGAGGAAGTTGAGGAAGCGATAAAAGCAAAGAAGAGTAGAAAAGCGGGAGCGCCGACGGGAGTTGTGGGAGATATGTTGAAGGCAGCGGGAAATTGTGGTGTGAAGAGAATGATAGAGATCTGCAATCTGGTGGTGAAAGAAGGCCGCATTCCAGTGGATTGGGAACTGAGTACCCTTGTCCCTCTATACAAGGGGAAAGGTGACCCTCTGCACTGTGCCTCGTATCGAACGATAAAGTTATTGGAGCATGGAATGAAGGTATTGGAAAGGGTGTTGGAGAGGACGATAAGGAAGAAAGTGAAGATTGATGAAATGGAGTTTGGATTTATGCCAGGAAGAGGAATGACAGACTTGCTTTTTATTGTGAGGCAGTTGCAGGAGAAGTATATGGAGAAGAGGAAGAAGTTGTTTCTTGGGTTTGTTGATCTGGAGAAAGCATTCGATAGGGTTCCACGTGAAGTAGTGACATGGGCATTGAGGAAGTTAGGAGTGGAGGAATGGTTGATCAGAGTAGTGATGGCAATGTACAAAAGAGCATGCACAGCTGTAAGGATGAAGGATGGCAACAGTGGTGAGTTTGAGGTGAAGATGGGAGTGCATCAGGGGTCGGTACTAAGTCCACTACTATTTGTAGCTGTGATGGAGGTGCTGGCTCAGAACGTAAAGGAGGGTTTACCGTGGGAGGTGTTGTATTCAGATGATCTGGTGTTGATTGCAGAAAGTATGGATGGACTGAAGGAGAAGATGAACAAGTGGAAGGAATGTATGGAGACAAAAGGTCTGAAGGTGAATATCGGAAAACGAAGGTGATGGCAAGTGGTAAAGCATGTGGTGAGGTGGAAAGAACTGGGAAGTGGCCATGTGTTGTGTGCAGGAAGGGTGTCGGAGTGAATTCCATTCAATGTACAATGTGCGCTGAGTGGGTTCATCAAAAATGTAGTGGTTTGAGAGGGTCATTAACCAGTGTGGCAGCTACGTTCAAGTGTAAGGTGTGCACAGAGGGAGCTGCAGAAGGAGGAAATGTTGAGTTGGATCTTGCAGATGGCGTGAAGCTGGAAGGTGTGAAAACATTTTGTTACCTTGGAGACATGCTGAATGGAGAAGGTGGATCAGACTCGGCAACGGTTGCTCGAGTGAGATGTGCATGGAAGAAGTTTCGGGAACTGAGTGGCGTGCTGACGAGGAGGGGAGTGTCACTGAAGCTGAAGGGAAAGGTGTATGCTGCATGTGTGAGAAGTGTTATGATTTATGGGAGTGAGACATGGGTAATGAACGTAGAGCAGCAACGAAGGCTGGAAAGGGTGGAAATGCGAATGGTTCGGTGGATGTGTGGAGTATCGTTGAGAGAGAGGAAGATAAATGATGAATTGCGAAAGATGATGGGAATAGAGCCTGTGATGGATGATGTGAAGAGAAACAGGTTGAGATGGTTTGGTCATGTGTTGAGGAATGATGAAAGTGACTGGTTGAAAAGAGTGATGGGAATGAATGTAGAAGGAAGTTGAGGACGGGGAAGACCGAGAAAGACTTGGCTAAAGATGGTCGAAGAAGAAATGCGGGCAAGGGGGTTAACAAGGGGAGATGCAGAAAATAGGGCAAAATGGAGAAGATTGTCATGGGGACCGCAAGGCTAACCCCCGCTCTTGCAGGGAAAATGGCCTTAAAATGCCTGTTGTGTGTGTGTGTGTGTGTCTGTGTGTGTGTGTATGTATATATATATATATATATATATATATATGTGTGTGTGTGTGTGTGTGTGTGTGTGTGTGTGTGTGTGTGTGTGTGTGTGTGTGTGTGTGTGTGTGTGTGTGTGTGTGTTTTTAATATTTTTTATGGGGGGGTGGGGAGGGTGCCGCTGATGCAGTGCCCCTATTACCAGTACACTATTACTCATTTTGCCCACTTTGGAAAGATGCAGGCTCAGTCAATCCCACTTGTTGTTAATTCAACGTCCAACCGTTGGACCCTAGTTTCAAATGCAGGATCCTAACCCAAGCCCTCCACCCTAACCATAAAACCAACACCAGGCTTTATCTTAAGGTGAGTCAATTGGAATGGAATTATTCATCATCTATATTCCAGAAACTTCCTGGCAAAAAAACATACTTTTCCATATTCAATACCAGCCTGAATGCCTTGTTATATATACCAGTGCGACTTGTCGATTCATTGTAATTGTTGCATCTTCTATTTCGATCCCATTATAATTGAAGATCCATTTGTAAAGACTTACTTTATGGTTAAACGTCATCTTCGTGGGTTTCTAGGTTCCTTTTCATGCTCTGTTTTCAATTGTCACATGTACAAGTAACCTTATCAGGTACACATTTGGTAAAAAAAAAGATTTATCACCAAAAACCTCAGCTTCATCCACTCAATAAACTTGGCCTTACCGTGACATCAAATGTAACCAGTTTTTCATTTCTTTATTGTTTAAATTTATCATCGTGAGTGCAATATGAATGTTTGGCTCATTTTACAGTGTTCAGTGGACCTCTTTCAGAACGTTCACAACCTAGTTGAATACATTTCAGTTATCTTGATATTCTCGCCAAAAGACATTTATATGTATGTGATGAATGTTTTACTATCTCTACAACGCTTTTATTTCCTCGGTATATGGCAGTAAATATATTTTACACCAGCAATGCATGCTCTTATCTGCTTGCAGATCATGTGAGCTACTTTCCATGTGCCAATCTCTCTGGAAACACGTCCGCGTTATTAACTCTCTGCCATTTGACATTTGGAGGAGGCATTCTCCAAAAGAGCAAGGTAACTCAGGAGGAATGAGAATGGAAAGGCAAGGCGCAGAGCGGCGAGCGTTTCAAATTACTGTTCCATGGACACTCAGACTCACCAGAATGCCTCCATTACCTATTCTGGAATTATTTGTCAAAGTTAAATTAGTGTGTTGAATATATGACTTCGTTTACTGTCATTGATATTTCAAGCCTGCTGTACATTGTGCAACTGTTGTACTACTAAATATTGCCACCATTTTCTTATATGTGTAATATGTCAGGGTAAAGATCTTTCTAACCACTCACTCACTGACTGACTGATATTAATGTTCGGTACCTTTCGGGTGTCATAGAAAGCTGAAATTTGTCGTGCCGAAGGACATCAATGCCGGTATACCAGAAAAAAATAATCACAGAACCGTTGGAAAGCATCCGTAAATGAAAATTTCCGGAATAAACCATAAACGAACGTAAAAAAAAAAACCTCAATCAATATCTAGCATTTGAAAATTGTCATTTATATAACTAAGCTATGATTTAAACATGGCAATAATGTCTGTAAATGAGAAAAAAGCATCTCGTAAATTAAAATTTACGTTAAAAAACCATAAATGCATCCATAAAAAAAACCTCAATCGATATCTAGCATTTAAAAATTGTAATTTCTATAACTGTAAACTATGGAATAAACTTTACAATAATGTCTATATATGAAATTTTAAGTAAACAAACGTCTGTTAAAAAGAAACAACATCTATTAGATATCTAGCATTTGAAAATAGTAATTTATATAACTGTAAATTATGAAATATACTTTACAATAGTGTCCTTAAATGAAAATTTACGTTAAAAAACCGTAAATGCATCCATAAAAAAAACCTCAATCGATATCTAGCATTTGAAAATTGTAATTTCTATAACTGTAAACGATGAAATAAACTTTACAATAATGTCCATAAATGAAAATGTACATTAAAAAACGTCTGTGAAAAAAACAAAAAACATCAACCTCTATTAGATATCTAGCATTTGAAAATTGTAATTTCTCTAACTTAAACTGTAAACTGTGAAATAAAAAATGTCAATGAAAATTTACATAAAAACCATAAATGCGTCCATAAAATAAATAAATAAATAACCGAAATTGATATCTTGCACCAGGATGCTTGCCTATAGCACGGTTTGTTATTGCTCACACAATGGGTAAAGCATACCCTACTCGTATGTCTATATGACTTCTTGAGCACAGCTTGCTGGAGGAGTCCATAAAACCTTGTTGCATTCGTTGTCCTCATTGGTGTGAGTTCGATTCCAATGGCTGCCTTCAGTGAGGCTTTCAGTCAAGTATCCTGGTCGGCTTGTTCGTGAAAAGTGGACCATTCCAACATGCTCTGCGATCTGCCAACCCCATATTGAATGAGAAAATATATGATGCATATGAGTACGTGTATGACTCCTTGGCAAAATGCACATATCTTGCTGGAATGGAGATGTTTTGAGAAAGCCACCGCAGAGGCGACAGCGGATTATATCAACTAAAAGTTGATAAGGGTATGTTTATCGCAGTGGAAAACGAGATCCGGATGACATTTCGAGCGAACCCTTTTCAGAGCAAACAGACCGAGAGAGCAGAATAAAAGCTGACTTTCGCGGAGACTCATATTTCCACGTCTCCACCATGTCCGAATGGATGAGTCGTGTTTTGGGATAACAACAAGCTCGCTAATATAAGGTACATATGACAAGCATCCCACTTTTCCATAACCTTGGATATTTATTTTAGAAAGTCGACTAACCCAACCCTAACAGCTCAGGGAAATATACCCTTGCTGGGATGACACTAATATCACAGGATCGTTTTCTATCTTTTGCTCCGTTGAGAATTGGGCATAGAAATTGCAAGCGATTGGGAGAACACAGATGATGAAGTGAAGGAGGGTTCTGAACACCCAGCTGCATTATCGATTAGTGATTGTTTGCCATGTAGCGAAGATCTTGAGATGTTGATTGCAATGTGACCATGCATTTGGCACACAGGATTCTTACAAAGACTGATCCCCAGATTGAATGATGAGTTTCATTCTCAGGTCATGACCCCAGGTCGAAACATGGGTTTATCAGTTCAATTGACGAGAAAAGATCAGTCTTCACTGCTTCGTACCCGACGCAAGTTCAAAGTAAGGGTATCAGGACGGTTGGTCAAGAAATTTGTTATTTGGAATGTGAAAAGTAGAATTGCTATGGCATATTTCCTTGAAAATTAACATACAAATCAATGGGACTGTTTCCAAATTCTTTCTATATTAGCAAGCATCCCTTAAGTCATATGTTCAGAGGTTTTACAATTTCAAGGCAATGTACTTTTGCCAGATCATGTGTTGCAAATGTACCAATTAGAATAATGTGAATTCCTCAATTTTCTTCCTTTTTTGTTGTTACATGGCCAGGCGGATACTTCAAAATCATGTTCATTTTGTCACTTTCATTCCAATAATGATGTCGCTGGAGCAGCCGGACGAGGGGTTGAGGAACAAGCCGTACATTACCTTGTCAGGTGGCTAGATGGGCCAATATACGATAAGTTATGCACCTTTTGAGAAGAACCTTTTTCAATTGGTTTTTTTCATTTCACTAGCAGATTGATTTAAGACTTCAACCTTTTCAAAAAATGTGAATTTACAAAGTTTGAAATTGGTTGGCAGGATAGCTTAGAGGTATGCACACTTCCCTTTGTGCGGTTTAGTCTGGGTTTGAATCACGACCCAGCAATAACAGTTACCTGGGTTTTGCATTCAAGGAGGGGCATGAGGCATCCATCGAAAGGATATTAAACCAGAGGACCCACCTGTTAACACATTGTTGATGGATGATAAATATCCCATGGTGTATTTTTTTTTTTTTTTTTTTTTTTGTATACAGAATCGAGGCTCGTGTAAGAACGAACACATTAAACATGAAAACATGCACAGACACATAAAACATACAATGAAGGGAGCGGGAGACAAGAGGGGGAGAGAGAGGGAAGCACACAAGCACAACAACAGAAGAGAACAGGGAAGTTAGATCTGTGGAAGGTAGATCTGTGGAAGTTAGAGGGCTGGGGGGAGGGGGAGGGGCACATGGTATAAAGCAAATGAACACCACTAGGAAATTCAAGAAATACGTTGGAGATTGAAAAAGGTAGATTTGGGGTGCTTTAACAGGGGTAGGAAAGATCAAGCTTTTGTATGGGGGAAGGAAGATAAGAGGTGGTGGTGAACAGCTGTTTTGAAGACCTGGAGGGAGGAGTGGGATTGAAGAGAGTGTGGCAGATTGTTCCAGGGGTGGGAAAAAAGAAATGAAAGAGTGAAGATGACCAGAGAGTCTTGAATTTGGTGGTTTCACCAGAAGAGGGTTGCTGTCAGATCTTTTGTGTCCTGCAGAAATATTTGGGGGACATAACACAGACAGAGGTGGGGGAGATTGGCTGGTCAGGAGTCGGTAGAAGACAGAAAGACCACCAACCTGCCTGCGGTGAGAGAGAGAAAGGCCCTCAGAATCAGCTTCATCGCGGGAGATTCCAATGATTCTGAAAGCTTTGGTTTCAACCATGTGAAGCCGAGCTCGGTGAGGGGCAGAAACACCAGCCCAGAGAGGAGAGCAGTATTCCATTGAGCTGCGGATGAAATCTTTATATGTGGTGAGGAGCTCAGGTGTGCCAAGGAAGAACTTCTGTTGCGGATTCGTCCTGCAGAAATATTTTGTTGTTGTTGTGGTTTTGTTGTGGTTTTTGTGGTTTTCATCCACTGTAAACATTTTTGATTCCATGTACTATTATTGTTGTCGTTTAAGGGAAATAGATATTACTATTTTTGAAAGGTAAAAAAGTGAATGTTTTAAATGAAACCGGAACCGGACGACGAAGAAGAGGAGGACGAAAAGAAGGCAGAGCGAGTGGAGTCGGACAAGAAGCATAGTTGCTTTGCGGTCTGGAGCGAACATTGGTGAGCAAGAGTCACGAGTGAACTTTGTGTTTCCCAGGAAAGGGATTCCTGCGACAGAGTTGTTATCGCTGTGACAGATTCACCTGCGTGTCAGGTTTTGCGATTGATTCCGAAGAGAATCCTCGTGGTGCCGTTACGTCTCGAGTACGGGCCGTCGGCCATTTTGACTCGCGCGCTTTGTGCGTCGAGCAAGGTTTCTTTGCTTCGCTTCAGCCGGTCTCACCACTTTCAGACGTTTATCTGGCGTGTGTGTGTGTGTGTGTGCAACGCGGATTTTGAAGGTAAACCTGAGGTTCGCCGACTGTGAGCCATGAAACGCCCATACCCGAGGGTGTGATTTCCCAGTCGCCTGGAGGGCGCCTTTGGATTTCCCAGTCGCCTTGAGGGCGCCGTTGCGCAGCTTTGGCCGCGTGACTGTGTCTGTCATCCGAACGGGATTCTGGTCGATTGGACAGTGTTCTGACTTTGGCTTGAAGCCGGGATCGACTTTGGCTTGAAACCGGAATCAACTTGGGTTTGAAGCCGGGAAAGAGACATTGGGAATGTTCTTGGTTCACTCACTTGGAGCACAGTGAGTTATATGTTACGAAACTGATGGTACCATCATAGGATATATATTGATTGTACTTTTGATTACTATTATTGTTGTACTGTTATTCTTGTGTGATCTTAATACAATATTTTTTTGTAAGTAACAATTGGTGTAGCTTCACCATTGATCTTTGACATCCAGAATAACACATTTTTCTGCTGTGACTCCTCTCGGGGCTCGGAGGTACACCGTGACCGGGGGCTGGGGAGGAGCACATAACACTTCGCACGATGCAGGATGCCCTGTTGGCGACTGGCATTGGAGGCCAGCTTGGAAATGTGGTTTTCCCAGGAAAGATCATGGCTGATAGTGAGACCCAATAGCTTGAGTGACAGAACTTTTTGAGAGGATTGTTGAGAAAGTAGATGGGTTGGGTTGTCCAGACAGTCTTTTCGGAGAGACAGAGTAAGAGTGTGAGATTTGTCAGGATTGAAAGACATCATCCACTTGTTTAACCAGTTTGTGATTTTATCCAGGTCTGCAGGGAGTGAAGAGGCTGAGGCATTCATTCGGCTTTGTAATGGAGAGTTTAGGCATTCGGCTTTGTCATATGCGGTGTCAGCTGTGTAGCCGTTTTAGGTAAGGGAGGGGATGGAGAACAAACACCAGAAACAGATTTGACCAGACACCACCAGGATTTGAAGGAGGCTTGATATATGGAGCGGTAGAGAGTGCAGTCTTCAGCAAAGAGGTAGAGAAGATTTTCCAGAGAGTCGGAGAGATCATTAATGAAGACCAGAAAAAGCACAGGGCCTGTGCGTGAGAGGGAGCAGTTTACTTTGGAAGAATTCCCAGGATGAGTTGATGTCAGAGGCAGTAGAGATGGGAGACCAGTCCAGATGATTTATGGCTGCTTGGAGACGGTGCTAGACAGCTTTCGTGAAATGCCAGACTCGTAGACGCTGAGGAGGCTCTCTGAGAATGGTCGGAGAGATGTCCACTTTAACAAGAAAATGATCAGATGAACCGATTGGAGCAGAAGAAGAACAGCAGACATTTGCAGGGAAGTTTGTCATAACCAAGTCCAGAAGAGAAGATGCTCCGTTGACTGTGATCTGGGTCTGGAAATTGACAGATTGTGTCAGTCCCAGTGAGTCGCAGAAGTCCTTTGTTGAGGTGCCGTGGCTGGTGAGAGAGGTACTCACACCCAGCCAGCTGGCATGATCACAGTTGATGTCACCACATATAAGGAAGAGAGAGTTGGGATGAGTGGATAGAAGTTGGTCCATGTTGTCTGACAGCGAGATGTAAATGGAGTCATCACTGCTTGTTGGATGGTACAGAACACATATGAACAAAAGGTGGGAGCGGAGGGGAAGCCGTAGCCAGAGGTACTCCTGTGTGTGGGGTGGAGAGAAGGCAGTGCAGGGAGAGTGAGGAAGAGAGTTTTTGATAAAGATAGCAACCCCACCATCAGGATGAGGCTCAGGTCTATCATGCCAGAGGAGGGAGTAACCAGTGAGAGATATTAAGGAATCAGAGACATCTTGAAGGAGGAAAGATTCTGGTAAGCAGATTAAGTTTGGTTTGTCAGAGGCAACCTGTATGTAGGGGTCAATCAGGTTTGAGCAAAGGCCCCAGATGTTTGAGGTCCATACCGTTAAGGAAGAGGAAGGGGGAGCATCGGGTACAGGACAGGACAGGGGAGAGGTAGGGTAAGATGCTGGGGGAGAGAGGGAGGTAGGGAGAGCTGTTGATGGTGCGTCAGAGATCGCAGAAGAGTTAGGAGAAAGGGAAGGATGAGGAGGACAAAAGGTTTGATGGTGATTGGATGAGGCACAGTGAGGCGTTGTTTGAGGTTGGGGGAAGGGGGGCAGAGCGAAGTCGAAGCTTTTGCCAAATTAGGTGAGTTATTGCTGTTAGCTTCACCAAATTCCTGCCAAAATCCAATGTCAGGCCTAGATTTGGGCCAAAAACGTTCCTTGGGTGACCACACAAGAATTTGGGAATTCCTGGGGACATTAAATATAGTAGCAGTCATAGTAGAAGGTGTCATACTAAGACTGGGACCTTGTGACTCATCTTGCCTTGAATGGACTTAAGTCCTACCCTATAGAAGCTAGCCCATGAGACTACAGATGACAAGGGACTATAATCTGTCCATCTTCAAGATTGAACATTCAATCCACATCTCTCCAACCACAAGATTGTACAAGGATGAATGTCTCAATTCTGTGTTTGCTTCCAAAATTTTGTGTCCCCAACCCCTTGCTGTCTGTACTCATCCTACCTCGTCGCACCATTCTGCTCCTGGACTCTGTCATTTTCACCTGAGAAGGTGACGTTTCTGGCAACCCTCAACTTTGACTTTGCAATTAGACCAGACGACATCAGCTCACGTGTCTTAGAAACGTGCTCTGCTGCTGTTATACTTCCTTTTTCTTCTCTCTTCCACATAACATTTGTCCTCGGTCATTTTCCATCTGCTTGGAAATCAACCAACATCACAGCATTACATAAAATGTGCAACAACCTATCACCTTAACTACAGACCTATTGGCTTACTTCTAATCATCAGCAAACTCATGGAAGCCACAAACACAGTTTATATGAAATCTTACATTTTCTCCAATGATGTTATCTCAGATCACCAATTCGATTCAGACCAGGTCACTATACCTTGGACATGCTGCTCCTACTATCCCAACACTGGATGGAGGCCCTCAATGTCATACACAAGATCAGAGCCGTCCCTCGAGACATATCTCAAGCTTTTAATTGATAGTCTGTAATCCCACCTTGCTCTCCAAACTATCTGCCGATGGCATTCAAGGCCAACTTCACTCTTGGGTTACTGACTTGATCTGCTTTCATAGCCAACGTGTGGTACTCAACAGAATCCTCTCATCTCCTATCATTGCTAAGCATAGGGTGCCCCAGGGCAGTGTTCTGGGCCTAGTCCTATTCCTAATCTTTACCAACGATCTCTGTGACTCTGGAAAATCCTCTGTCTATTTGCCGTGACATCCCTCATCTTTCACATGGGCAGGCTGCAGCCTCTTTTCTCTCTTCAGATCTTGGTAAAATCACAAGCTGGTAAAACACATGGAATATGTCTTTCAATCAAGACAAATCTCACACTCTCTGTCTATCTCTCTCCAAAACGGCTCTATGGCAATCCCTCTCATCTACTTTCTGAACAATCCTCTTGAGGAGGTTCAGTCACATAAACTACTGGATCTCGCTATCAGCCAAGATCTTTCTTGGGCAAACCACATTTCAAATTTGGCTTCCAAAGTCAGCCACCGACTGGGCATTCTCTGTCTGGGCATTCTCCGTCGTATAAATTCCTTCCTTGGCACACCTGAACTCTTATATCCACCTACAAGGCCTTTGCCTGCTGCTTTATGGAGTACTGTGCCCCCCTCTGGGCTGGCATGCCTGCCTCACACTTTCCACAGCTTTAAAATTATTGCAATCTCCCAAGATGAAGCTGAGTCTACGGGCCTATCACTTTCCCATCACAGACAGGTCGGTGGTCTCTCTGTCTTTTACCACCTCCTTTCTGGTCTTTCACCCTCTGCTCTTTCCATACTTTGTCCCCCCAGTTTTCTGCAGGTCACACACGGTCCACCATCATTATATTTGGGTGAAACTCCCAAAGTCCAAGGTCACTGTTGATGTCCACTCATTTGTTTCTATTTTTCACTACCTGTCGAACCAACTTCCATGTTCTCTTCAATCTCAGTGTTCCCTCTAAATCTTCAAGAACAGCTGCTCACCACCATCTCAGATCATCTCCCATCCAAAACCATTATCTTTTCTACCCCCATGAAGCCCCTCCCCCCACCCCTTCAACCCTCCACAAGCCCACCTCCTCCAAAATTTCCCATTTTAACTTCATGAGAGTTTGTTTCTCTATGCATATTGTCCACCACATGCATCCTCCTCTACCACTCCCATCCGTTCCTCCCCTCCCCCTCTCCCCCACGCCCGTTATTTGTCCAGATTTCTCTCCATGTTGTCCTTTAATCCTGCTGTTGGTGTTTCCCCCATCTCTACTGTTGCTTTTATACTGTTTCATTTTGATCCTTTCAATGTCCAACCCTTCCACGAGCCTTGACTCTGCATAAAAATTAATGACGTCCCATGTTGGTTATGTTACCCAACATCAACAGCTTAATAAGGAAGGAAGAAACTCTTTACAGTACTCAATTTGAATGCCATAACAATTGCTGCAGCTGGAGAGGGAGGATTCCCAGAGGCAAAGAGCTAAACCTACCATTGCCCA
The DNA here is from genome assembly GCF_964187855.1 of Myxine glutinosa. Classification (NCBI taxonomy): domain Eukaryota; kingdom Metazoa; phylum Chordata; class Myxini; order Myxiniformes; family Myxinidae; genus Myxine; species Myxine glutinosa. Next base: position 23,252,966 of record NC_136262.1, on the reverse strand, counting down.
TCCCAAGTTAAGGGCAGCGGCAAATAGATAGAAAGCAGGAAGTGATTGCTATTTGCACTTGCTGAGCTTTAACAGCTAGCTCCAACTTAGAGACTGTGCACATCTTCAAAACATAGATTCAGATCAAGTCAGGAATTGAGTCCCCAGTCATGCCGGCCCAGTCATGATTTTCAACCATAATAAATAAATGGCCCCTGAAGGGCCATTTTCACTGAAGCACATGGATTATTTTTTATTTCTAGTGATACAACTTACTCTAACTGAAAGGTATAGAATTGTAAAATGTGAAAAAGAGGCTTATACACAATGTGAAGAAAGGACCGAGACTGTAATTAAGAGCCACAAATCATGCATTTTTGTCTCTTTAACAATCCCACTCTTGAGAAAAGAAGAGAAATAATTAGTCGAGATAGCTAAGGCTTCTGTCTATCAATTGGTTGCAGGAATGAATGAATGAACAGAAATTAATAGAAAAGGAGGAATGTGAGGAATGAATTATTTATTGAGGAATTAATTCATCAGTGAGGAATGAATAGAAAAGGCAGTTGGATTGAGGCTGCATTTTGTTGAGCCGGATCGTTTGTTGTCTTCCAGACTGCGTCAATAAAGATGAGTCTCAGTAAATTTGGATGAACTTCATTCAAGTTTTCCTTCTTGGCTGAAGAGAAAAGCTTCATGGCAGTGAATATCTCTGTGCTTCAAGCAACACCAGACATGCGTCTGAAGAGAAAGGAAAGCACCAGGTGGGAACGGATGGATGGTTGATACTTCTAGCGCAGTCAGGTGCCTAGGGATGCAGAGGCAGTTTCATTGGCTAAGTTTACAATCCTGGACGTATCGCCATTCCGACACAGAAAAGTAAGGGCAGAAGTTTGTAATTCGTTCAAGATGCCAGCTATAGCTTCCCTACTCTTCGCGAAGGACACCATAGGATCTTTAATGTCCACCAACTAATGCCAGCAGACGGAACGCCCAGTTTAACGTGCACCAGAGTTTTTATCTGGGTCGGAATTCGAACCTAAGCCATCCTGGCAGCCCACAAGTGGGAATGAAGGGAGAAAAAATAGACTATTGGAGAACAGCAATCGGAGGCTTAAGGGGCCAGTTGGCGGTGCCAGGTACATATACCGCAATGGATATTTTGAAGCATTACTGCTTAAGAGAGCTAACTCCAAAACCGCCCAGTTGGCAATCAATACAATTCAGTTGGTAATCAATTTCACGAGAGTTGTGCAATTTAAATCATCAATCGGGCATTCACTGTTTGTGCAATTTAGCGAGAAATCTTTACCTGCGATGTGTGTGGATGCGATCGCTGTGCGAGAAGACACTTGATGAGATTTGATGGCGCACATTCTTGCCAGGGTAGGAAAATCAGGAAACCATGAAAATCTGGTCACAAGTAATTTTGAAGTCAATTTGAGACCATCTTTTTCACAGCCGGCTAAAAGAGGCAACTGCGTCGTTCTGCAGGGGAGAATTCATTTATTTTGTAACTTGAGCGAGCATACATCCATATGGTTTTTATGAACCCGGGGTTGTTCAGTCAAGATATTATGGCATAAGAAACTGGATGGATGGAATTACCTCGCCAATATGGCCTGCAGAGAAAGGAAGGCACTTCTTGGTGAGAATAGCAGTGGAGCGAATCCGGATGAATCGTTGCCCTGACTGTAATACCGGATGCTGGGAATGCTGTGGCTAAATCCATCCCTTTGGAAGCATGAGTGGACATCAACAATTTTTGTGGTAGAATATTTAACTTGTTAATTCTCCCATCAGAACCCCCTGCTCATTTTTTATAGGAAATCCTGGTTCAAATGCCTACAAGAGAATCATTAGTGTCTGCCCATTGTTGCCTTGAAATTCATGCAAAAGTACATTGATGTCTACTCATGTCTTACTGTCCTGAATGTAAATACCTCCACCACCTTTCACCCCTGTCTGTTTGTATGACTGTCTGTGAGCAGGATATCTCAGCAGACGGATTCGGACTAAATTTAGTGGACAGGTTAGGTGTGTGACACAGACGAATTGAGGGTATTTTGGTGAAGATCCAGATGCAGATCTGCGTCTGAGAATTTTTGTTAAACTAATTCTTCACCATTGAGTGATACAATATGTCCAAAATTAATATATAGCACAATATCTTAAAAAGTTAATTACAGATTCCGACGAAACTTGGTGGACAGGCTGGGTATGTGACACCGATGAATTTAATTGATTTTGGTGACGATCCGTATCCGCATCCATAGCCGAGAATTTTTTTCCCTAACGATTCTTCACCATTGAGAGGGCCAAAACCAATATATAGCACAATATCTCGTAAAGTTGTGGACGGATTTGGACAATAATTGATGGACAGGTGGGCCCGTATGACACGGACGAATTTGATAGATTTTAGCGAAGATCCGGATCTGTTTGTATCCCACTGTATCCCACTGATAAGCCGGATCCGATAATTTTCTATTTTTTAAGTGATCCTTCACTATTGAGTTATAGGGCAAAAAAACTATGTGTAGCACGATATCTCAAAAAGTTGTGGACTGATTATGACAAAACTTGGTGGATGTTGGTGCCAAGAACAAGCCAATTCGATTTTAGTTGAGGTACAAATCCAGTTTCGGCCTATCAGTGGGATACAAAACGTAAACTGTTCAGTATGGCGGAGGCATGTGCTCTACTGAGTACTGTTCTAGTTCAAATATGTACAAGTTCCTTTCTAAGCTTTAGATCGGTTAAAAAATTTTTTTAGCCCACCATGAGAACAACCTTTAGTGTATAAAAAGAAATTGAATGATCGTTTTAAGGCCATTTTCCCCGCTAGAGCAGGGGTTAGCCTTGCGGGCCCCATGACAATCATGGTTCCCTGTTTGAGGCAATGTTTTTTTTTAATGGCCGGATGCCCTTCCTGGCGCCAATCCTGAGTCGCCTCTTACGATGCGCAGGGATACGGTGTACCTATTCTAAACCGGGGTACACACCGGGATCATTCATCCCAGCAAGCTGGTACTCAATTTGCCGACCTCGGAAGGATGACAGGCTGAGTCAACCCCCCTGGTATTAATTTAGCGATCGACTGGGATTTGAACCCAGGATCCTAGGATCCCAAGCCGGCACCCGAACCGCTAAGCCAACACCAGGCTAGTGTATATGTTGGAACCCATCTGTGGATCGGTCCCATCGGCTGATGGGTCTGACCCATCTGTGGATGCACGAGAAATGACAATGCAGACCCATCGGCCGATGGGTCTGCGCCATCTGCGGATGTGTTGTTCACCTTGAAGGAATGTGTTGACAGAATGGTGCTCTTCAATCAGGTACGCAGTCATTGGAATTACATGTGGTAGGAATTTAACAGAGATGATTTTAAAATGTTTTATTATCTATTTCTACCCATCTATTTATACATTTTGTCAATACATTTTGTAATTAACAGATACATGGCAGTTTTAGTAAAGCTTTACATAACATACTCAACATTCATACAAAACATTAGGTGTTCTTCTGATAATGGCGGAGGGGAATGGTGGCAGGGTAGAGAGTGGCAGGTGCTGATGAAGGTGATGGCGAGGGTAAATGTGATGGCGCAGACCCATCGGCCGATGGGTCTGCATTGTCATTTCTCGTGCATCCACAGATGGGTCAGACCCATCGGCCGATGGGACCGATCCACAGATGGGTTCCAACATATATATATGTGTATAAAAGGAAAGAAAATCTTTTTTTTTTAAGTATAATAAAACTCATGCAGTGACAGTGAATAAGTGAATATGTATTTGAAGTAGAGTAGACAATAAATTATTGAATTCTCGTGGCACATGGTGATCTGAGATATTTGTGATGTTTTCTTAAGTTAGACTAAAATGAGTTCCTTTTGAAAGGAAATTCTACACAGGAGGCTATTATAGGCCCATCAACCCTGCACAATGGTTGCCAACCTATGGTTTTTTGGCTTTTTGTGAAATGTTGAGCATCAATCAAGAAAGTAGCATTACTTAAAGTCTTTGGTAGGACTCGGCCAGGGTTTGAACCACCAACCTCCCAGTTTCATCGTGTCTGGTAAAGTCGAACTAAATATATGAAATTCTTTGCTATTGTGCCATGGATGGGCATTTATAAAATGATTTTCTTCAATCGATTTAGAGCTCAGTGTAGCAAACAAGATTCAAATTGATTTCTAAGCAAACCTTCAGAAACTCTCATAAAATTGAATTTCAAAACTTTTATTTTTTCTTTTTTAAGTGCGTGTCAAGTTTCCACCACCGGTCTTGCTTACGTTGCCATTAAATGGAACATTGCACGTTATTTAGGTCGACAAAATAAATCGAAGACAAAATATGATAACGACAACAAAATTGGTGCCCAAAATGCAAACATAACTCAGTATATCGTTGCCCATGCTTGACTTGGTATCAAAAGGATATGGCTGACCCCTGAAGTCAAAAAGGATAAAATATGAGGGAACTTTTTAATGACTCATGTTAATTCAGGCATAGGCAGAAAACGTTGGACACTGAGCTATATGGGAGTCTATAAAGTTTCAAGTGACTTACTGCATTTGTCATTATGCTCCAAAACTGACCGCATCTTACTATAATTCACCAAATGTCCGTCCGTCTGTCTGTCTGTCCGTCCGTCCGTTCGAAGGTACTGCAAAACGGCTGAACCGATCGCAACGATATTTTGGGTGGGTAATCCTGGGATCCCCTTGAGTAAAATAGGCTATATTGTTTTTCCAATTTCAGCTTTGGCCTCCAGCATTTTCAGGTTTGGACTCCCGCATAACGTTATTTTCCCGGGTGCCGCACAAACGGCTGCACCGATCACTGCACGGCTGCACCGATCGGACTCGGTGACCTCGGACAAAGACCTTTTATAAGAACATGGGTTGAATCCCTGCTTGAGAGAATGCTAACCCCCTCCCCGCCATCACGGTCGTCTCTTCAACTCACAATCCCACGAGATATGCGGAAAGGACGACCCAAAACCAATTATCTTCTTTTTGCTTCATATATAAACATCATTAAAAGTAAATAATGACCTCGGCCAAAGTTAAAACGACGTGAGTTTAATCTCCACATGAAATAATTCCACATAGCTATTTGGGCAGTGTATAAGCTAACAGATCGCGGTCTCCATCGATCTTGCCAAGGCCGTAACACCTATAGGCTCAAAATCCTTTTAACTGTTGACTTAGTAGTTTTTACAATGAAGGAAACACGTATCGGGAGTACATACGACATAGCGATTGTGAATGTGACAGCTGTGAGACGTCTTTCGCTTGCATCGAATTATTCATTACATTAATTCATTCATTTAATGATCATTACGGTCATTCTTACGCTCATTAAACGTTCATTAAACGATTACTAAAATAAAAACGAAAAACATTATGAAATTGCGTTCACACCGTCACATCAAACATTACCATGAACACAAACATCGTCGCAATGAAAACATCGTCACAAACGTTACGTTACGTAATTCAAACCGTGAACACATCGAATATTGGAGAGCCCATTGCCCAAATTTTAAACACGATGGAATAATATTTACCAATATGAACAGTGATGTGGCATTTATTGAAATTCTACAAATACTGTTTAGATTTTGATGATTTGCATGTGATATGATTTAACGGATGTTTATATAAATCGTTTAAAATAAAAATAACCTTCAATTTCTGATATTTTGCCTTTTCATTTGGGCTTCCCAATTGAAGCCCAGCCCGTAGGGCGGGTACCGTTGCTAGTCTCGCTAATTTAAGGCCAGATTGTTGCAAATACTGTTCTTTTCTCCTAACATCAAACATTTCATTTTTATTTTCGAAAGAGGATGATTTGTGCCTTTCTCCTTCAGGTGCAGCTGGACAGACGCATCATGGGAATAACATGCGCACTATGGTGGAATTGGATCTTTCTTATGCTTGGCATAAGCATGACCTCCAACGTATTGCCCAAGGTCACGTTTTTTTGTCCCCATTTCTGCAAGTGTGATATACAACAGAGATCTGTGAGTTGTCCATGTCAGTACCTCACAGTCATTCCCAAGGGTATTCCCAGGGAAACGAGAAGTCTTGATCTGAACAAAAACTGGCTGAGGTTGTTGAGGCGAGAAGACTTTGCCGAGCAACCGTTAATCGAAAACCTCAAGCTAAGTGACAACTTCATCAGACACATTGAACCTGGAGTATTTGAAAAGCTGCCTTCGCTACGTTCCCTGAGCTTGAGTGGAAACCACCTGTGGTTGTTGCAGAACAAAGCCCTTACAGGCCTCAGGAACCTCACCACACTGGATATCAGCTGCAATCGATTAATGATTCTCCAAGATGGCTTGTTTCATGACTTGGGATATCTCAGACATTTGAAGGTTGGAAACAGCAATTTGGCTTATATATCTGCCTGGGCATTCAAAGGCCTATACTCCCTTGAGAAATTTTCTTTGAAGAGTTGTAACCTCAGTAATGTCCCAACAAGGGCCCTGTCCCAACTTGTAAATCTTGTTCAACTTTGTATCCAACATGTCAGCACGAGTGTATTATCAGACTACTCCTTCCAGGGCCTTTTACAGCTGCGTGTGCTGGAGATCGATTGCTGGCCATTTCTTCAGGTCCTTCAACCGAACAGCCTGCAAGGCCTCTCCCTTACCTCACTTACGATCACAAACACAAGGCTTGCTGCTATCCCAAGCTCTGCCCTCAGGAAAATGTTGCATCTGCAGTTTCTCAATTTGTCCCACAATCCTTTGAAAATCATAAACACAGGGGCATTCAGCTATCTTTCTAACCTGCAACAATTGTACCTGGTTCAGTCTCAACTTAGCCGCATCGAGCGCCAAGCTTTTCGAGGACTAGGAATGCTCACAGTTCTCAACATCTCATGCAATAGACTTCAGTTCTTTGATGACCAGTCATTCCAAACCACAGACAGCCTAAAGATCCTTGGAGTGGAAAGTAACCCTCTTGTTTGTTCTTGCAACCTGTTATGGTTGAATCAGCTGCTGCAGAATCTCAATTCTGAGCACATCGGCACCAAATGTTACATGTGGACAGGGGCCCAGGTAAGGATGATGGCCCTGAACTCATTTTTAAAGAGCTGGCAATGCAAGGTACAAAAGGGCAAAACTTTACAACAACAAGTAGCGCGTGTAGGTCATTTAGGATGGCTCCCCTATCCTATTCCTGGAGCAAAAACACATCACGAGCAGCAGCCGTTAGCATTCAATGAAAACTTCACTGGTCAGACAGCACACAAAAGAGTAACTTCAAGTGAAACCACATTGATGAAGCATGGATTCTCTCTGTGGGATGAAAAATGGAAGCAATTTCAGACTCAGGTCCCAGTGAACACACATTTTGATGAAGTCAGGCCTGTGTCATCTGTTGTATTACCTGCTGAGTTGTCAAGTCGTGAAATCTCACAGCTTGCAGCCAATGGGCTTAAGGAAAGCAGGGCCTGGAGTCCAATAGACTTCCCATTTGACATCAGCACAATTTTTATCGCTACGGCGATGGGCTGTTTTACTTTTCTCGGTGTAGTGCTTTTGTGCTTTCTCACGCTTCTGCTGTGGAGCAAGAGTCAAGGCCAACACAAACAGCGCACAGAAATTGATTATGTGATGCCACAGAGAAGGCAATGGGGTGGTTCTGGGTCACAAGAATACCACTTCAACATGAAGTTGATTTAGTGCTCCATAGGGGACGATGTATTCATCAGCAGGAAGGCAAAGGTTAACACAGGTATTTCCCTCTGACTAGCCAACTGCTGGGCCCGGATCTGTGGAGGGCTTAAAAAAGCTATAAAATAATTGTGAATTGGATATTGTACTGTGGGCTGGCAGGATAGCGATGGGGTACGCACACTCACCTATGAGCTGTTTAGCCTGGGTTCATAATTCAAATCTTGACACAGGTAAAACACTGTCATCCTGGAGTTTCATAGGCAGGCGAGGGATGGGCTGTGCCTCCGATGGAAGTTAGATTAGGGTTCCCTGTCTGCCAGAATTTGTTGGTGGATGCTAAATGTCCCAAGGTGTCCTTCGTGAAGAGTAGGTGAGCTATCACCGGCACCAAGAACAAATCCCAAACTCCTGCACCATCAGTCAAATCGGAGTGATGACCTGTTTGGGATTGTAACCCTTAGCCAAAGAAACTGCTTCAGTAGAACTGACTCTTCATGCAGAACATGATGCACAAGTGCAGGTATATTGCACCACTTGTACTTGTGTAAGCCCTAATTAGATTTTATCATGTGAAAGGAATATTAAGGTAATGACTTTCATATAGATTTATAAAGAAAAAAAAAAGACCTTTCAAAAAGGCAGGATGATGAACTTTTGAATTGGCCTTTCTAATGATTATTTTAGATTTCAAATGTGTCAGAAATTATGCATGTGAAAAAGGTTAAAATATGTACAGATAAAATAAGCAACTGTTAAAGGATTTCTATAAATGTGGATATGCTAGGCATTCGTCTGCTATTAAAAATACACCACTTTTCATGCATGCATTGTAATAGCAGGATCATGTTAATGTTAAAATAGAATTAAATGTTACAAGTCACTGATTTTCAACAATTATGTGCATATATCAACATTAAAAATTCATGCCATCCTGTTTTATTCATTATGTAGCCATTAAATCGATTAACAGCATGCTGTGATATGAATGAAGCAATTGGATTAAAAGTAAATAATAAAGCTGAACTTCTACACATGGTCTGCCAGGCTGAGGGTAGCCAGGCAGTTTCTACCTGTCATGGCTCAGCATAACCTGGCTGCACGAGATGTAATGTAAAGAAACATCTATAATCTAGAAAGCAAACATAAATAAACAAACGAAATATGGCGTGTACAGCATGATACTAGCAAAATCCTTAAAATAAGTTGTTGCCTTTGGCCTATGTTGACCCTTTAGCCTATGTTGACCTAAAAAATAATTGGTGGTTGAATTCAGTGATCTGATATGCAAATCCTGTTCAAATTTCAAGTCAATCAGATGAAAATTGACGATTTTAGAAATTTGACCGATGTTGACTTTTTCACCTTTGGACCTCAAAAATAATTGGTGGTTCAATTAAATGATCAGATATGCAAATCCTGTTCAAATTTCAAGTCAATTGGATGAAAATAGAGAATTTTAGAAACTTCACCTAAGTTGTTGACCTTTGGTTTATGTTGACCTTTTGACCAAAGTTGACCTCAAATTAATTGGTGGTTGAATTCAGTGACCTAATAGGTAAATCCTCTTCAAATTTAAAATCAATCGGATGAAAATTGAAGATTTTAGAAATCTGACAAAGTTGTTGACCTTTGGCCTATGTTGATGTTTTGACCTCAAAATCAGTAGGCTTCTTTCATATGACCAACCCCACCTTTTGGTGAGGTTTCGTAAATATTGGTTTAAAATTGTGACCTGTAGGTGATTGACGTATAAACAGACGGAATAATGCACAAGACCAACTAATATACTGGAAAAATATTCGGCTTTCGCAAGTAACGAACTCGCCAATAAACTTTACTCCATAAAAGGACATTAGAGTACACCAAATACAAGCTATATGAAACGAGCATTATTCTGAGTCGTTGTCAACAAGCTTATCGACTTGAATATTCCTTCATTTAATAAAATTAAAAACTGAAATAATAAAGGTTTATTTCTGCTCAACTTCCATCATGGTCAAAGGCCGAATTAAGATAAGGTTTACAATTGTTAATTTTAACAAGTAAAATGTAGTAAGACAATGAAATAAAATTTAAAATATTGAAAGGAACATCAAGGTAGAGTAAGAACAGCATCAAGAAATATAATCTTACAAAAATTTAACAATTCACATATCAAATTTCAAAATTTAACATTTCACATGACATCAAATTTCAAAATTTAACAATTCACATAACATCAAATTTCAAAGTTTAACAATTCACATAACATCGAATTAAAAAATTTATCAATTCACATAACATCAAATTTCAAAATTTAACAATTCAGATAACATCAAATTTCTAATTTTAACAATTCACATAACATCAAATTTCAAAATTTTACAGTTCACATAACATCAAATTTCAAAATTTAGCACTTCACATAACATCAATTTTCCAAATTTAAAACAATTCACATAACATCAAATTTCAAAATTTAAAACAATTCACATGACATCAAATTTCAAAATTTAAAACAATTCACATGACATCAAATTTCAAAATTGAACAATTCACATGACATCAAATTTCAAAATTTAAAACAATTCACATAACATCAAATTTCAAAATTTAAAACAATTCACATAACATCAAATTTCAAAATTGAACAATTCACATAACATCAAATTTCAAAATATCAAATAATTCACATAACATCAAATTTCATAATTTAAAACAATTCACATAACATCAAATTTCAAAATTAAACAATTCACATCACATCAAATTTCAAAATTAAACAATTCACATAACATCAAATTTCAAAATTTAACAATTCAAAGTTTAACATGATTTCAACATCAAATTTCACAATACACCACACCACACTACACCAATTTCACACCACACTACAGGCAACATCAAATTTCAAAATTGAACAATTCACATGACATCAAATTTCAAAATTGAACAATTCACATCACATCAAACTTCAAAATTTCAAATTTAAAAATTGAACAATTCACATAACATCAAATTTCAAAATTTAAAACAATTCACATAACATCAAATTTCAAAATTGAACAATTCACATGACATCAAATTTCAACATTGAACAATTCACATCACATCAAACTTCAAAATTTCAAATTTAAAAATTGAACAATTCACATAACATCAAATTTCAAAATTTAAAACAATTCACATAACATCAAATTTAAAAGAATTCACATAACATCAAATTTCAAAATTGAACAATTCACATCACATCAAATTTCAAAATTTAAAACAATTCACATAACATCAAATTTCAAAATTTAAAACAATTCACATAACATCAAATTTCAAAATTAAACAATTCACATAACATCAAATTTCAAAATTTAACAATTCAAAGTTTAACACGATTTCAAAATCAAATTTCACACTACACCACACCACACTACACCAATTTCACACCACACTACAGGCAACATCAAATTTCAAAATTGAACATTTCACATGACATCAAATTTCAAAATTTAAAACAATTCACATAACATCAAATTTAAAAGAATTCACATAACATCAAATTTCAAAATTGAACAATTCACATCACATCAAATTTCAAAATTTAAAACAATTCACATAACATCAAATTTCAAAATTAAACAATTCACATGACATCAAATTTCAAAATTAAACAATTCACATAACATCAAATTTCAAAATTTAACAATTCAAAGTTTAACACGATTTCAAAATCAAATTTCACACTACACCACACCACACTACACCAATTTCACACCACACTACAGGCAACATCAAATTTCAAAATTGAACAATTCACATGACATCAAATTTCAAAATTTAAAACAATTCACATAACATCAAATTTCAAAATTGAACAATTCACATCAAAACTCAAAACTAAACAATTCACATAACATCCAATTTCAAAATTTAACACTTCACATAACATCAAATTTCAACATTTAAAAATTCACATGACGTCAAATTTCAAAATTTAACAATTCACATGACATCAAATTTAAACATTTAACAATTCACATGATATCAAATTTCAAAATTTAACAATTCACAAAACATCAAATTTCAAAATTTAACACCACATAACATCAAATTTCAAAACTTAAAACAATTCACATAACAGCCAATTTCAAAATTTAACACTTCACATAACATCCAATTTCAAAATTTAAAACAATTCACATGACATCAAATTTTAAAATTTAACAATTCACATGACATCAAATTTCAAAATTTAACAATTCACATGACATCAAATTTCAAAATTTAACAATTCACATGATATCAAATTTCAAAATTTAACAATTCACATAACATCAAATTTCAAAATTTAACACTTCACATAACATCAAATTTCAAAATTTAAAACAATTCACATGACATCAAATTTCAAAATTTAACAATTCACATGACATCAAATTTCAAAATTTAAAAATTCACATGACATCAAATTTCAAAATTTAACAATTCACATGACATCAAATTTCAAAATTTAACAATTCACATGACATCAAATTTCAAAATTTAACAATTCACATAACATCAAATTTCAAAATTTAACAATTCACATAACATCAAATTTCAAAATTTAACACTTCACATAACATCAAATTTCAAAATTTAACACTTCACATAACATCAAATTTCAAAATTTAACAATTCACATAACATCAAATTTCTAAATTTAACAATTCACATCACATCAAATTTCAAAATTTAACAATTCACATAACATCAAATTTCAAAATTTAACAATTCACATAACATCAAATTTCAAAATTTAGCACTTCACATAACATCAATTTTCCAAATTTAAAACAATTCACATCACATCAAATTTCAAAATTTAACAATTCACATCACATCAAATTTCAAAATTAAACAATTCACATAACATCAAATTTCAAAATTTAACAATTCACATAACATCAAATTTCAAAATTTAACAATTCACATCAAAACTCAAAACTAAACAATTCACATAACATCCAATTTCAAAATTTAACACTTCACATAACATCAAATTTCAAAATTTAAAAATTCACATGACATCAAATTTCAAAATTTAACAATTCACATGACATCAAATTTAAACATTTAACAATTCACATGATATCAAATTTCAAAATTTAACAACTCACAAAACATCAAATTTCCAAATTTCACACTTCACATAACATCAAATTTCAAAACTTAAAACAATTCACATAACAGCCAATTTCAAAATTTAACACTTCACATAACATCCAATTTCAAAGTTTAAAACAATTCACATGACATCAAATTTTACAATTTAACAATTCACATGACATCAAAATTCAAAATTTAACAATTCACATGACATCAAATTTCAAAATTTAACAATTCACATGACATCAAATTTCAAAATTTAACAATTCACATGATATCAAATTTCAAAATTTAACAATTCACATAACATCAAATTTCAAAATTTAACACTTCACATAACATCAAATTTCAAAATTTAAAACAATTCACATGACATCAAATTTCAAAATTTAACAATTCACATGACATCAAATTTCAAAATTTAACAATTCACATGACATCAAATTTCAAAATTTAACAATTCACATGACATCAAATTTCAAAATTTAACAATTCACATAACATCAAATTTCAAAATTTAACAATTCACATAACATCAAATTTCAAAATTTAACACTTCACATAACATCAAATTTCAAAATTTAACACTTCACATAACATCAAATTTCAAAATTTAACAATTCACATAACATCAAATTTCAAAATTTAACAATTCACATAACATCAAATTTCAAAATTTAACAATTCACATTACATCATATTTCAAAATTTAGCACTTCACATAACATCAATTTTCCAAATTTAAAACAATTCACATCACATCAAATTTCAAAATTTAACAATTCACATCACATCAAATTTCAAAATTTAACAATTCACATAACATCAAATTTCAAAATTTAACAATTCACGTAACATCAAATTTCAAAATTTAACAATTCACATAACATCAAATTTCAAAATTTAACAATTCACATAACATCAAATTTCAAAATTTAAAACAATTCACATAACATCAAATTTCAAAATTTAACAATTCACATAACATCAAATTTCAAAATTAAACAATTCACATAACATCAAATTTCAAAATTGAACACTTCACATAACATCAAATTTCAAAATTGAACACTTCACATAACATCAAATTTCAAAATATAACAATTCACCTAACATCAAATTTCAAAATTTAACAATTCACATAACATCAAATTTCAAAATTTAACAATTCACATAACATCAAATTTCAAAATTTAACAATTCACATAACATCAAATTTCAAAATTTAAAACAATTCACCGAACATCAAATTTCAAAATTTAAAACAATTCACGTAACATCAAATTTCAAAATTTAACAATTCACATAACATCAAATTTCAAAATTTAACAATTCACATAACATCAAATTTCTAAATTTAACAATTCACATAACATCAAATTTCAAAATTTAACAATTCACATAACATCAAATTTAACAATTAAACAATTCACGTAACATCAAATTTCAAAATTTAACAATTCACATCACATCAAATTTCAAAATTTAACAATTCACATAACATCAAATTAAAAAATTTAACACTTCACATAACATCAAATTTCAAAATTTAACACTTCACATAACATCAAATTTCAAAATTTAACACTTCACATAACATCAAATTTCAAAATATAACAATTCACATAACATCAAATTTCAAAATTTATCAATTCACATGACATCAAATTTCAAAATTTAACAATTCACATAACATCAAATTTCAAAATTTAACAATTCACATAACATCAAATTTCAAAATTTAAAAAATTCACATAACATCAAATTTCAAAATTTAACAATTGCTACAATCGCATTGTCAAGAAATCGTATTGTGCAGACAAGAAACACCACCCAGCGCTTGAGAAAGGTAACA
>NC_136262.1:23160807-23233307 GCF_964187855.1 Myxine glutinosa | reverse complement strand
ACAATTGGAGATGAAAAAGAAATCATAGAATCATTTTGTTCAACAAAATTTAATTTAAATTTTTGACTCAGCAAAGTAGCCACCTTTTGCAGATATAACCGCCGAACACACTCGTGACATTCTTTCTACAATGGAAATAAAATATTGTTCGGGAAGTTCTTCCCAACACTTGCAGAAGTTCCCACAAATGTGTTGCACTTGTAGGTTGCTTTGCTTTTACCCTTCTGTCCAGTTCATCCCAAACCAGCTCGATGGGGTTTAAGTCTGGAGACTGTGCTGGCCATAACATGTTTTTTTTTTGTTTTTTTCGTATACAGGATAGAGGCCCCTGAAAGAGCTAACATTTATCACACAAAAAAATCAAACAGACACACAAAACATATAATAAGGGTAGCGGTAGACAAGATGGGGAGAGAAGCGGAAGCACAAACACAACATTTGAGAGCAGGGACATCGGGAGATCTGTGGGAGGGAGGGGACTTGGGGGAGGAGGCGTGGGAAGTGGGGGGGGGGGGGGGGTGGGAGAAGTATAAAACACAAGGATACTGCAAGCACTTCCAGGAAAGAAGTTGGTATTTCAAAAAAGTGTATCTGGGGTGAAATTAACGGGGGTAGAAAAGATCAAGGTTTTGGATGGGGGAAGATAAGAGATGGTGGTGAACAGCTGTTTTAAAGACCTGGAGGGAGGAGTGGGATTGAAGAGAGTGAGGGAGTTTGTTCCAGGGGTGGGAAAAAAGAGGAATAAAGGAGGGAAGTTGAGCAGAGAGTCTTGGTTTTGGCAGTTTAACCACAAGAGGGTTGAAGGGCAGATCTTGTGTGACCTGCAGGAATATTTGGGGGACAGAGCCCAGAGAGAGCTGGGGGAGCAAGGCTGGAGAGGAGTCGCTAGAAGACAGAAAGACCACCAACCTGCCTGCGGTGAGTAAGTGAAAGGCCCTCGGAATTAGCTTCATCGCGGGAGATTCCAATGATTCTGAAAGCTTTGGTTTCAACAGCGTGAAGCCGAGCTAGGTGTGAGGCAGGAGCACCGGCCCAGAGGGGAGAACAGTATTCCATTGAGCTGCGGATGAAAGCCTTGTATGTGGTGAGGAGCTCAGGTGTGCCAAGGAAGGACTTCACACTACGGAGGATGCCCAGTTGGTGACTGGCTTTGGAGGCCAGATTTGAAATGTGGTTTTCCCAGGAAAGATCATGGCAGATAGTGAGACTCAAAAGCTTGAGTGACAGAACTTCTTGGAGATGATTGTTCAGAAAGTTGATGGGAGGGTTGTCCAGTAGGTCTTTTCGGACATAGTAAGAGTGTGAGATTTGTCAGGATTGAAGGACATGTTCCACTTGTTTGACTAGTCTGATTTTCTCCTGGTCTGCAGAGAGTGAGGAGGCTGCAGACTGCCGATCTGAGGGATGAGGAATGGAGCGGCATAGAGTGGAGTCATCAGCAAAGAGGTGCAGAGGATTTTCAAGAGAGTCAGAGAGATCATTTATGAAGACCAGATAAAGCACAGGGCCCAGAACACTGCCTTGGGGAACTCCAGCCTGAACAGGAAGGGGAGATGAGAGAAACCCATTCAGGGCCACACGTTGACAATGACTAGAGAGGAAGTCCGCAAGCCAAATGTGGAGATTTCCATGGATACCATAGGAGGAGAGTTTGGTGAGCAGAGCGGGGTGCCAGACCATATCGAAGGGACGTGATATGTCAAGGGAAACGGCTCTAATTTCCTGTTTGGCATTGAGGACCTCCATCCATTGTTGAGACAGCAGAAGCAGCATGTCCAGAGTAGAGTGACCTGGTCTGAAACCAAATTGATGGTCAGAGATCAAGCGATTGGAGAAGAGGAAAGATTTGATATCCGAAGCAATGATGGATTCCATGACTTTGCTGATAATTGGGAGAAGGCTGATTGGTCTGTCGTTGCAAGGATCTGTTTTTGCACCTTGTTTGTGTAAAGCGGTGATGTTGGCTGATTTCCAAGCTGATGGCAGATGACCTTGAGCAAAAGAGAGGGTGAAGAGAACAGAGAGAGGGAGTGAAAGATCGGCGGAAAAGGATTTTAGGACCTGTGGGCTGATGCCGTCAGGTCCAGTTGCAGAATCAGAGTCCAGGATTGACAGAAACTTCTCCACCTTGTCAGGAGAAAAGGACACAGAGTCCAGGAGCACCAGGTACGGTGGGTACAGAGAGGGATGGGTTTGGGATGCAAGATTTAGAGGCAAACACAGAGTTGAGACATTCAGCTTTTTCACGAGCAGAGTCAGCTGTGTAGCCGTTTGAGGTAAGGGAGGGGATCGAGGGGGAACAAACACCAGAAACAGATTTGACTAGATGCCACCAGGATTTGGAATTGGAGACAGGTTTGAGAGTTCAGTCTAGAGAGGAGAGATATTGTTTCCTAGCTCTCCTGAGGATGGACACACACTTGTTTCGGGTTTTGTGAAAGGAAATGAGATTTCCTTCCGTTGGATTTGCTTTCCAGGAGGCGAAGGCAAGTTGTTTCTGGGCAATTGCCTCACCACAAGATTCCGTGAACCATGGACGGGAGGAAGGGTATGACAACTGAAGACGACATGGTATAAATCTGTGCATGAGAGAGAGCAATTTACTTTGGAAGAATTCCCAGGATGAGTTGATGTCAGAGGCGGTAGAGATGGGAGACCAGTCCAGATGATTGTTGGCTGCTTGAAGACCGTGCCAGTTGGCCTGAGTGAAATGCCAGCCTCGTCGACGCTGAGGAGGCTCTCTGAGAATGGTCAGAGAGATGTCCACTTTAACAAGCACATGATCAGATGAGCCAATTGGAGCAGAAGAAGAGCAGCAGACATTTGCAGGGAAGTTAGTCATAACCAAGTCAAGAAGAGAAGATGCTCCGTTGACTGAGATCCGGGTCGGGAAATTGACAGATTGTGTCAGTCCCAGTGAGTCGCAGAAGTCCTTTGCTGAGGAGCCATGGCTGGTGAGGCAGGTTCCCACACCCAGCCAACTGGCATGGTGACAATTGAAATCACCACATATGAGGAAGAGAGAGTTGGGATAAGTGGATAGAAGTTGGTTCATGTTGTCACCTTCACTCTGCCCAGAAGTTGGTCCATATTATCAGACAGCAAGATGTAGATGGAGTCTTCACTGTTTGGTGGACGGTACAACACACATATGAACAAAAGGTGGGAGTGAAGGGGAAGCCATAGCCAGAGGTACTCCTGGGGGTGAGGTGGAGAGAGGGCAGTGCAGGGTGAGTGAGGAAGAGATTTGAAAACTCCCGTCTTGTTATTTTCCTTGAAGGTAGTTTTGACATAGCCTGGAGGTGTGTTTAGGGTCATTATCTTGCTGTAGGATGAACCCCTGACCAACTAGGCGTATACCAGAGGGTATTGCATGGCGCTGCAAAATGCTGTGGTAGCTCTTTTGGTTCAGGGTGCCAGTCACTCTGTGCAAGTCGCCGACTCTGGATCCAGCAAAATAGCCCCAGACCATCACGCTTCCTCCTCCATGTTTGACAGTTGGTGTCACACACTGAGGAACCATCCTTTCGCAGACTCGGCGGCGTACAAAAACCCTGCGTGATGAACCAAAGATTTCAAATTTTGATTCATCGGTCCATATGACCTACTTCCAGTCTTCAGTAGTGCACTGGCGGTGCTTCATGGCCCAGGCAAGCCTCTTTTTCTTATTTTGCCATCTTAGCAATGACTTTCTTACTGCCACTCGACCTGTCAAACCTGCAGCTCGAAGTCTTCTCTTCACAGTTTAAGCTGAGACTTGCTTACTTCGACCAGTGTTAAGCTGTGCTTGAAGCTGTTGTCCTGTGAGCCGCCAATCACGCAAGCTGTTGTCTCTCAGAAACTTGTCTTCTGATTCTGTTGTGGCTTTGGGTCTGCCAGACCGATTCCTGTCAGTTTCCTCCAGTTTCCAATATACTACTTCCTGCAGTGCAATATTGTCCAAATAATCCTTAAGAGGGTGTAATAACAGTCTGTTCCAACATTGCTTTTATACAGACAGGAGGTTTGTAATCAAGTAATCAGCAGAGGTTGGGACACCTGTAGGAATTGTTTCCATCAACTTTCAAGGCTTAATTTACTTACATTGCTGCAGAACAGCTGTAAGTTGTTAACCCATTACATGTTCCCTGAAGAAGGCCTTTTTTTTTTTTTTACAATATAACTGCAATTTACATTATTTTCCCGTTTTTGTTAACCTAAACTTTTTTTCTTTTACCTCGAGCAGTTTACTGCTTACCTTTGTACCATTTCAGGTTATTCACTGGACATTAAACTGCGTAAATTTCAATAAAAACTAGAAAAATTGAGGTGTTCTAAAACTTTTGACCGGTAGAGTATCTCAAAGGCTATACATTGAAATTTAGAACTTACATCCGCAAATATGTCGAATTGATGGCTTTTCAAACAAATTCAAAGTCTGCACTCATTTAGTGGGTATATGGCAGGGGGGAGGGGGTGGAGTTGATCCCCCAAATAGGTATTTATTTGCTCTCTTCTCTGAAACTACACACACGATTTTGATGAAACCTGGCCATAAGCTTCATATCTGATACCTAACAAAGGTGTATTGATCGCATCAATATCTGAGCACATTAAAGGGGTTTACGAGGGAGAGGTTGACCCTCCCCCCCCCCCCACCCACCCAAAAATAGGTATTTGCTCTCTTCGATACTACACACATGATTTCAATGAAACTTAATCACAACCTTCATCGCCCCTGATGTACCAAAGTTTGTGGACGGCATTAAAAATATCAGGGTCTGAAGAGGTCCGTGGGGGGTTTGAGTGACTATTGCTCCTGGTCCAGGTGAGCTTCTGGAACAGTGTCCGATTTGACTGATGGTTCAGGAGTGGCTCATAGCGGTGATCCCAAAAAAGTTGGACATAGAAATGTTTTGACTCTGGTAGTAATTCTTGGGAAAAATACCAAGGGCATCGAAAAGGTCCCTTTATATGGAATGTACCATGTGGCAAAGTGTGGTGGAAAATAAGGGACATTTCATACATAGCTTGTAGAAAATGCCAAACAATACAAAAGAAGGGACATTCAAAAAAATATTGTGTGCATGCTGGACTACCCTTGTGTTCTTTGTAGGAACCAAGTAATGGTCTAGAAAAGTTCATATAAAGAGGTGCCAATTTGATTCATACACCTGCATGAAGAAGTACATGTATTTCATTTGCCAGATGTCGGGCGCCTCAGGTGATACTGATCTATTGGAAGCTAAACGGCATTATCTTCTAGTCATACTGAATATGCAATTTGGTGTTTGTCTATCAGTCTGACTGCGATACATTTGGTTGGTACTTTTCCAATCTAAACCAAATTTGACAGGAGGGCTAAGGGTCACACGATGGAGGTTGTAGTGACTTCATTTGCCCCCCTCCCCAATGGGGTTTTCTGTCTTGGGTGAAATCCGTGTTAAGATCTACTGTAATCTATATATCCCAGAGAGGATAATAACCTGAACCTTTCTTCACCCCACCCCTTCCTTACAGAAATGTGTTCTAGTCATAAAAAACATTCTGTAAGATGGACATTATCAGCTCATTATTAATTACTAGCAACGGTACCCTATGTGCGGGGCTTCAATTGGTCGGCCCAAATGAAAAGGCAAAATATCAGAAATTGAAGGCTTTTTATATTTTAAACGATTTATATAAACATCCGTTGAATCATATCACACGCAAATCATCAAAATCTAAACAGTACCTTTAGAATTTCAATAAAAGCCACATCACTGTTCATATCGGTAAATATTATTCCATCGTGTTTGGAAAATTGGGAAAACCATATAGCCTATTTTACTCCAGGGGGTCCTAGGATTACCCACCGAAAATTTTGTTGCGATCGGTTCAGCCGTTTTTGCGGTACCTGGGAACGGCCGGACAGACAGACAGACATTTGGTGAATTATAGTAAGATAAGCATGGTGGCGGGAAAAGCTCATTGGACAATATATTTTTTCTATGTCAAAACATGTTTGCATCCATCTGTGTAATGTGTTCAGTACCTGTGTGATGGTGTAGGAGGTAGCTTCAAATGGGAAGAGTTCATGTACACCGAATAAAATCATGGAGGTGGATGTGGGCCTGACAGGAAGGCCTCGAGGTAAGCACACTCATCTCTGAGCCACATAACCTGTGTTAGAATATTGATCAGGCTACAAACTGACATCCTGGTGTCTCGCAGGCAGGACGAGGGACCAAGGTGTGTTTTTTTCCCCTGGGATGAGCATAAACTTGACGTCCCGTCCACTAACATGAGTTGGTGGACATTATAGATCCCACGACGTTCTTCACTAAGAGTAGGCGAGTTTCTGCCACCCTAAACAAATTACAATTAATCATTGATATTGCATGAGCACGACCAAACCCTCATCCAATGACGCTCCAGCAGCCATGTGTTACATAGCTAAGAAGAAGAAGAAGAGAAGGATGTGAATATTTCGGTTGGAGGAAGGTGAGGGTAGGTAGCTCCATCCGTCCTCAATGACACGTGTTTTTGATGGAAATATATGAGAGATAATTTAGTTGCTCGAATTTTTAAAAGATAACATTTTATTTTTCTGCCGGTAACAACATCACCATCAAAACAATTATTGTGATTGTGTAAAAGGAAAACCTTTAAACCTCAGATTTTCCACCAACACACAGCGGCTGAAAAGCAGCAAACTCCGTGGAAGAAACTTAAAATGGGTACAGCACAGGATTACCTGCTGGATGTCATACACCATCGGGATTTCATTAACCCTACACAGCGAGACGAGGGGTTTTGCTATCTGTGTGTGTGTGTGTGTGTGTGTGTGTGTATGTGTATATATGTTTGTTTGTGTATGTGTATTTGTGTGCGTGTGTGTGTATATGTGTCTTTGTGTGTGTGTGTGTGTGTGTGTGTATATGTGTGTTAGTGTATGTATGTGTGTGTATATGTTTGTTTGTGTATGTGTATTTGTGTGCGTGTGTGTGTGTGTGTGTGTGTGTGTATATATATGTTTGTATGTGTATTTGTGTGCGTGTGTGTGTATATGTGTCTTTGTGTGTGTGTGTGTGTGTGTGTATATGTGTGTTGGTGTATGTATGTGTGTGTATATGTTTGTTTGTGTATGTGTATGTGTATTTGTGTGCGTGTGTGTGTGTGTATATGTGTCTCTATGTGTGTGTGTGTCAAAAGTCAGGTTTACCATTTACATATGTTATTACGACCCGCGCTGGTCTTTAGGCACTGTGAAAGCACCATGAGGTCAGGGCACCAAATGTGTCACGCACACACAATGTCAAAATATTTAATGGCAGAATGAACTAATCTGTCTCGCCGACGAGGCCTTAAATCAGAAACAGTTGTGGATTTACAAGAATTATTTTACAAAATCCACTTGAATATTACACTGCGGCGCCCCTTACGGGTGGTAAGTGCACAATACCATGTGCAGTTGAATCTTTTCCTTTTTTGCCAAAATATTTTCCATCTCATCATTGGTGAACTTACCGGATTATATTATTCGATTATTATACTGGGATAAGGTAGGTGGGAATGTGAAAACACGTGCTTGGTGGTATAAAGTATTTTGCAATACACCAAGTGACCATTTGTGATGTTCTTGCTCTGTTGGTGTTTTCTGCATGAAATGATTCGTCCATTCTCGATCATCCCGTCCATGATGAGTACATCTCATGGCATCAAAGAAGCGAATGCGAGTGAATGATTAAAATGCGCTCTCACGATGACACTTGCTTTGTGAGAAGCGCAATTACAAACACGCCTCATTCGAGTCACGAACACACCTCAAAGGTTGCTCTTGGACATGGCAAAAAGAGTGAGATGCAATTAACATGGCAATTCCTTCCGCTAAAAATAATTCAAATTTTCCAATCTCATCATGTGGCTTATTCCACAGAAAGGACGTAATTAATGGATCGATGCGATTGATTTTGTGCTTTATGCTGTAACAATTTGCTCTTCCTTATGTTACTTCAAAGTGCCAGAAGCAGAAAGATAGAGGAGAAAAAAGATGGAATCCTCGTTTGGTCAAAGTTTGACAAAAAATTGATAACGTTTAATTACACCTCTTCCCCCCACCCCGCCCAGTAAGAAACTGAGTTTTGTAATTGTGTGTGTGTGTGTGTGTGTGTATGTGTGTGTATGTATGTGTGTGTGTGTGTGCGTGTGTGTATGTGTGTGTGTGTGTGTGTGTGTGTGTGTGTGTGTGTGTGTGTGTGTGTGTGTATATATACACATATTGATATGTCAGTGGGGTAGTGATATATAGAGTCAGGTAGATCTGTATAGGTAGTGTGCTCCGATTATCGTGATATGGAACCCCACATGTAATTTTGTTTAGGTGGTTTGTTCGCATAAATGTATCTCCATGGTCATACAAGGATTACCCTTGTGCTAATTATCGTAGGGATTATGTTAATTCCCCTGTCCGGAGAACCTGGTAATCATTCCGTTGTCCTTTATGGCACTGCACATAGACACTAGTGAGAATGGCTCTAGTACATTAATTAAATATTCCCCCCACAATAAAACCACCCAAAAAGTCAGTTCTACATCACCAGCTACATCACCAGCTTGTCGGGCAACATCGAACCAGCAGGCAAAAGATATGCCCAGAGGGGCAGCGATTGGACGAGACACTCCCAATAGGGAGACGAGGCAGGATGAAGCCCGCCGATTGGTAAAGGGAGGAGAAAGAAACGACTCGCTATTGCGCGGGAGTTGACCAATGGGAAGGATGGAGTAAGGAAGGACTCGTGATTGGCCAGGGGCGGGGCAAGAAGATTCCCGCGGATTGGTGGGAGGAAGGCCGAGAAGGAAGGAGAGGACCGATTGACGAAGACCACTGAGGACGTCAGAGTCGAGAAAGAAGTGGCGCTCTGATTGGAGAAGCACCGGTGACGTGACTAGCTGACGTTAAAAGCACTCGAGGACGGATATTTTCTCTTCTCCTTGCACTGGACTCTCTGCTTCTTGCCCTGTGCCTTGCTCGCTGACCCTGGACCCTTGCTTATTGCCCTTCCTTGCCTCTCGCTCACCCCTGGCCCTCGACACCCTTGCTGACACCGGCATCGTCTCCTCGTTCCCCTGTTCGACTGACCTGAGGAGAGAGCTGCAGTTTTCCAGGCAGAAACGACGCGTGGACGAACGCTTGGGCCTGCGCGCTCGAGGCCTGTTTTGCCGCCAACGACTGGGCGGTCCTCGCCAACACCAGAGCAGAGGCTGGACTGTGCACTCGAGCTTGACGAACCCTGACAAGACCCCAAGCGAGTTGAGCTATTTGCACGATAACCCACACTATTTATTTTATCCAGTTATCCTCCCCCATTTGTCCGTGTTCTAAGTCTGGTTAGGGAGCACTCCATTTAGGTTTTAGTGTCAGCATCGCGTTTCCCTTATCGGGTTCCGTTTTACTAAATCCATTTGTTATTTTTCTTGTACATTTTAAACCCGGTTCGTGTGAGTTATTTTCGCAGGGTGAAGACATCAGCGAGGCTGTCCAGATAAGTCGGTACTCTTCTTCCTCCTCACATATAATCCGCTATATATATTGGAACTGAACGCCTCCATTAACGCTCGATTGCCTTCCGTGACGCTCCCGGTATTAACTGAGAGCAGTCACACGACAGTGTGTGTGTGTGTGTGTGCCATAAGGTTTTTTTCCCCCATTTTGTCATCAGATTTTCAACAAACTTTTATTGTGAGATTATGGAGAAAATAATTACAAATTGGGTGAAAATGTGAATGGCTAAAGTCATAGTTCCTATAAATAACCCTTAATAGCCCACAGCCGTCAAGCATGAGATGCCCAATTTTTCTTTAATCGTTTCTGTGTTCCTTTATTTATTTACCATTATTTATTGACCATTGAACTTCAGTGTGTTTGTCCAGGCCATACATTTTTTTACCAATTGAGCTTTTGTCATCAAATCTTCAAAAAACCTATATTATGAGAATATGGAGAATACAAATTAATAAAATGTACAATTTTTTTTTCTTGTTCATCAGGTTTAATTTGAGTACAAAGCAGATGCACGTGGACTTGTTTTGTATTTTGAGATGCTTTCTCAGTTAATATCGTTTGTTATCATATATAGCCACACATTATGTCAACAATACTTTTATTGGGAAGAGAAAAAAGAAAATGTATTTCAGGATAAAAGCAAGTGAGATTTTCAGAAGCTAAGTGCGTATAATAATGGAGGCTGCCACTATTGATAGAGTGATTTTCAGGGATTCACAAGTCGAGAAACGCTCAGAGGAAAGGACAGATCCTTAGCAGATTACCGCTCCATGCATCCCTCAATCACAGGATATTACACTGAAAGTGGCAGGAATTTGTAATGTGTTCAATGTGCCAGCGATAATTTAAATGTAGCTCTTTGTGAAAGAAACCGTGTTATCTTCAACTTGTATCAAGGACCAGTGATAGTAGCCAGATCCTCCAGGTTAACCTGCAACCGATGGACAGCACACACACATTGATTCCTCACCCTGGATGTGAAACACCAGGATGCCAGTTTATAGTTGGGTCAACTTTAGAAATAATCCAGGCTAGCAGTCCAAAGGTGAATGTGCATACATCCAAGTTATCCTGCCATCCCCATATTGTATATGTATAGTTTAAAAGTTTAAAACATTACAAGGGTTCCACTTTGATGGTGTGAGTCGTTTGTGATGAATCTCTTCCCTTCGCTGGCGTGCTCACTAAGCATTGTGTGTTCTCTGATCCAGATCTTCACCAAAATCTATTCATTTCGTCCTTGTCACATACCCAACCTGTCCTCCAAATCTCGTCCAAATCCCTCCACGAATTTTTGAGATATCCTCCTCACAGACAAACAGTGGTGAAAACATAACCTCTGTCTACCTTCCGTGGCAGAGGTACTGCCACGACTGTGTACAAAATAGCATTATTTGTGCCAAAAAGGTATTTCTGGAACATCAATTTTGAGGGCTAGCATCTGATCATTGCAGAAAATCGTATATTCAGAAACCATTTCACCTCTTTACTGAGGCAGACATTCCGGTAGAATTATTGATATTTTACTCAAAGTGAAGTTCGTTTTCTTCATGAACCTGTAATGGCAACTGCCTACTTCAGCTGCTCCAAGAAGAGACATCTTGTGAACTGTGAGCTGCAACATCACTCATTGTGACCAAACGAACCATGTGGAGCATTTTGTGAGATGATTAACACCTCTTCAGATGGAACATGCCAGCTATCAGATACTTTGTCTCTGACTGCTTGTGTGTCTTTGTACGTTTACCATCGTCAAACAGCTTCGTTTAACAACACAACATGGTTGGATTACAGAGAAAGATGTGGTTTGCTCTTGGTGTCATCATGTTATCTACCGTAACCACCATTGGAGGCCATTTTTCCCCGCACAGCAGGGGTTGGCCTTTCTCGGGCACCATGGTCCCCTTTTTGAAGCAATGTTTTATGGTCGGATGCCCATCCTGCCGTCAACCGTTAGTCGCCTCTTGCGACACACAGGGAATTACCAGTGAACTGGTACTCAATTTGCCGACCACGGAAGGATGACAGGCTGAGTCAACCCCCCTGGTGTTAATTCAGCGATCACCGGGATTTAAACCCAGGATCCTAGGATCCCAAGCCGGCACCCTAACCGCTAAGCCAACACCAGGCTATGTTATCCACCATAGAAAACACAGTCAGTTTGTGTGTTTGTCTGTCCACCTTCATTAGGGTCGGTTTTAAAGGCCGATCTTTTAACACGAATGTGTGTTCACTACGGTCTATTTTTGAGGATAAAACAAACTTGAAAAACATTTTCCACAAAAGAGTAATTACGTCTCTTCTATTGGAAATTTAGATAGTGGCTTGCAAGCCGAGCCTCAAGGGCGGTGTACAGAAGCGTTTAAAAACAAACAAACAATAAATACAAGGCATGGGAGGTGAAATTCGCTGCACATGATGTGCAACACACGCAGGGTAGAACGAGTGTTAATTTACATCTGTATGATGATGTCTAATAAATGAATAAGTTATAATCACACCTGACACTAGGCCGAGCCTTCAGACTTTGCCACGCTCACGAGACTGCACCGTCAAATAAACTGTTCCAACCTGTCATTTTTGATGGGCTTTTTACTCGTAATACTCGTATACAACTTAGGTAAATTTTAAAATAGAATCGACACGAGGACTGCTGACGATGCCAAAAAATAAAGAAATACGGTTTGGGATTATTGCACAATGACAAAATTTAACTCCATTTTTATATAACAACGCCTGCACAAGTAGCAGCATCATGTGATGCTTCCCTACATCCTTTGTTTTTCATTTTGAAAACTCCAATCTGCAGCACAACCATGACCCTAAACATCCCCATCGTTAATTCCATTACTCCACTCCATTGAGCACAACCCTGACCCACAGAACATCCCCACCTTCCCACCCGTCCCACCATTGGAAACCAATCTCATGCCAAAAACACCCCCTCAAATTTCAAAATGGCCACCATTCGGGCTTCATAATGTATACATTTTGTTAAGTAAACACTTGATATACACTAATTTATCAATGCAATTAGAGGCAAACATAAACATACAATATATTGTGTCCCTGTACCAAATTTGTGGCTAATGCATGCTTGATTTAGAAAGTTGTACTTAAAAAAAAGTTGCACTGAATTTTTCAACAGGTACAACAACACAACAACAGGCATTTTAAGGCCATTTTCCCTGCTAGAGCGGGGGTTAGCCGTGCAGGCCCCATGACAATCTTCTCCATTCTTCCCTATTTTCTGCATCTCCCCTTGTTAACCCCCTTGCCCGCATTTCTTCTTCCACCACCTTTAGCCAAGTCTTTCTCGGTCTTCCCCGTCCTCTACTTCTTTCTACATTCATTTCCATCACTCTTCTCAACCAGTCACTTTCATCCTTCCTCAACACATGACCAAACCATCTCAACCTGTTCCTCTTCACAGCATCAATCACAGGCTCTATTCCCATCATCTTTCGCAATTCATCATTTGTCTTCCTCTCTTTCAACGATACTCCGCACATCCACCGAACCATTCGCATTTCCACCCTTTCCAGCCATCGTTGCTGCTCTAAATTTTGCAACAGGTACGTGCCGTACAAATCTTCACATATTTATGAATTTCTCATGATGGTGTGAATTGAAGTCAAATGTATGCTTTATTAATGTTTCACCTTCTCGACAACTACACCCTGAATTATAATGTACAGCACACCCTGAAATTTAATACATATTTATAAACTTAGAGCAATGATAACATATTACATAAAGTGTATAGTTGTGTATACTTTTCAAACTCCAGGCCCACAATAATGTTTGAATATAACATTAACCGGTACAACATTGACAGACTAAACACAAAGTCACACTGAAAAAGTTTACATCCAATTTGACGGAAAAGTACCTCACACCTCCTAAATGAACTAATGCATAACCCCTCAAAATAGTGTATAATGTCCAGAGATGGTATCTTCATTGCAGTCAAAATTGTCTGCTACCCATTGGTAAAACATTCCACCTTTGTCTTTCTCGAGAAGAGCAGCAGGAAGCTAATGAACACATTTTTTCACAGCTGCTGATCTTTCAAATGCCATGACTTGGTCAAAGGAAACACTGAGTCCCAGGGAAGAAAGCGCATCAAGAAGTACCCTGGATCTTGTAGACTGGTGGATAAACAGTCCAATGGATAACAGTGGAGGAGGTATGAAGGACTGTGTTTCCAGCTGCTTGCAATACAACATCGTGGGATACAAAGGCCATGCAAAAGTTTCTTTTTCATCTTTGATGATTCAGTGTGAAACTCCGTGAGCATAGATGCAATGAGATGTTTCAATGTCTCTGGGATGCCGGCTTCTAGTTTTTCCATGTCTGTACTTGGTACACATCTGTTGGTTGATCTATGTTCCGTAGATTTTGCATTATGTTGGACCCAAGCAATTTTCCAGCCAGACGTTTCCCTCATCATTTGCATCGCTGGCTGACTCTGCATCTGAGTGGTGTAAAATAGACGTAGCTCTGTCAGTCAGCGTAACCACATTTGCTCTGCCTTCAACCTGTGCTATTGTCACCTCTTTTACGAAGTGTTGCAAGAGGCGACGTTTTAGATGTTTTAAGCTGTATGCTGGAGCATCATTCGGCAAACAAGATGTCAGTTGGGTGCATAGATCATGTAGCGTGAATTGGCTATTTTGTTGTTCTGGCTTGATTACCCACGCACGGAGACTACTGAACGGCTCATCATTGACTGTGTTGAGGCTTTGGACATTTCGTCTTGGATCGTCTGTAAAATATGAAAGGTTTCGACTACACATAAATGCCTGCATGCACGCTTGATGATATTTGGCCTCAACAACACGAATATCTCCTGCAAACACCATCCTTAATACAAGAGCATCGGTTCTCTTTTGGCATATATTTTGTAGGCTTTCATGGATAGTACTTTTTATCTTTGCTAATAATCTTTTGCTAATAACACTACTGATCTGAGCAGCGTTCTGCGTGATGCTGAGCAGCACCAAATTTAAGTTTGTTTGCACATATGACGCAGTTTGTTTGATAGTTACATGGGTGAGAGGCAGATATCAATGTAGAAACAGAGGAATACCTTCCCTTTTTTTTGTATACAAGATCGAGGCGAAAGAGCTAACATTAATGACCAAAAACAAACGGCCGCACAAAACATATAATAAAGGGCGCGGTAGACAAGATGGGGAGAGAGGGGGAAGAACACAACATTTGGGAGCAGAGTCATCGGGAGATATGTGGGAGGGAGAGGGCTTGGGGGGAGGAGGCGTGTGAAGGGGGGTGGGAGGGTGAGGCGGTGGGAGAAGTATAAAACACATGTACCCTGCAAGTAAATCCAGGAAAGAACTTGGTATTTCAAAAAAGTGGATCTGGGGTGGATTAGCGGGGGTAGAAAAGATCAAGGTTTTGGATGTGGGAAGATAAGAGATGGTGTTGAACAGCTGTTTTAAAGACCTGGAGGGAGGAGTGGGATTGAAGAGAGTGAGGGAGTTTGTTCCAGAGGCGGGAGAAAAGAGGAATGAAGGAGTGAAGGTGAATAGAGAGTCTGGATTTTGGCAGTTTCACCATAAGAGGGATTCTGGCAGATCTTGTGCGACCTGCAGGAATATTTGGGGGACAGAGCACAGAGAGAGCTGGGGGGGGGGGGGGGCAAGGCCAGAGAGGAGTCGGTAGAAGACAAAGACCACCAACCTGCCTGCCGTGAGTGAGTGAAAAGCCCTTGGAGTTAGGTTCATCGCAGGAGATTCCAATGATTCTGAACGCTTTGGTTTCAACAGCGTGAAGCCGAGCTAGGCGTGAGGCAGGAGCACCAGCCCAGAGGGGAGGGCAGTATTCCATTGAGCTGCGGATGAAAGCCTTGTATGTAATGAGGAGCTCAGGTGTACCAAGGAAGGACTTTGCACGACGTAGGATGCCCAATCGGCGACTGGCTTTGGAGGCCAGCTTGGAAATGTGTTTTTCCCAGGAAAGATTATGGCAGGTAGTGAGCCCCAAAATCTTGAGTGACAGAACTTCTTCGAGAGGATTGTTGAGAAAGTAGATGGGAGCGTTGTCCAGTCGGTCTTTTCGGAGCGGCATAGTGAGAGTGTGAGATTTGTCAGGATTGAAAGTACATGTTCCACTTGTTTGACGAGTTTGTGATTTTGTCCAGGTCTGCAGAGAGTGAAGAGGCTGCTCCCTGCCGATCTGAGGGATGAGGTAGAGAGTGGAGTCATCAGCAAAGAAATAGGATTTTCCAGAGTCAGGGAGATCATTGATGAAAACCAGAAAAAGGACAGAGCCCAGAACACTACCTTTAGGAACTCCAGCCTGGACAGGAAGGGGAGATGAGAGAATTCTGTTCAGAGTCACATGTTGACTACGACAGGAGAGGAAGTCTGCAAGCCAAGCATGGTGATTTCCATGGATACCATAAGAGAAGAGTTTGGTGAGCAGGGTGGGGTGTCAGACCGTATCGAAGGCGCAAGATATGTCAAGGGAGACTGCTCTGATTTCCTGTCTGGTGTTGAGGACATCCATTCATTGTTGAGACAGCATAATCAGCATGTCCAGAGGACCTTGTGTGAATCCAAATTTATGATCCGAGATCAAGCCATTGGAGAAGAGGAAGGATTTGATATCAGAAGCGATGATGGATTCCATGACTTTGCTGATAATTGGGAGCAGGCTGATTGGTCTGTTGTTGCAAGGATCTGTTTTTGCACCTTTTTTGTGTAAAGCGGTAATGTTGGCTGATTTCCAAACTGATGGCAGATGACCTTGAGCAAAAGAGAGGGTGAAGTGAACAGAGAGAGGGTGAGATAGAGCGGGAGAGGAGGATTTTAGGACCCGTGGGCTGAAACCCCCAATATTGTACACATCCTCCACCATTTCTTGGACATGCATTTACCGAGCTTGTTTAAATTTGGCGCACAGATAATGAATGATGGCTTACATAAGCACTTATTGTTTCTTCGAGATCAGATCCAAGATGACCTATGGTGGCCATTTTGTTACTTAAACGTGTCCCCCATCCATTTCTGCATGCATGCACCGATTTTATTCAAACTTGGCACAAAAATAATACATGAGTATACACATGCAGAAGATTTTGTTTTTTGTTATCGACCAAAGATTGCCGACTGACAGCCTTTAACCCCGTACAGCAAAATTACTAAAACCACGGTGCGGGCTATGACATTTTATGTATTTTCCTTATTGGTGATTGGTTGATCACCATCAGGCTCAGTAGACTTCAAACTTTAGTGATCTGTCTCATCTGCAAATGGCCATCTCCCTTTATGCCTGCCCTCCAGCCACAGGCAGATGCACTCTCTCCCACGACGTAATTCAGAACCACGCACTCCATGAATTCCACACTAATCTGTGTGGCTGACAGAACTGCTGCATAGCCGCTCACAAAGGGAGCACTCACGGATCCCAGGAAGCCATGCAGGCTCATCAATAGAGAACACCAAGCTTGGTGTTGCCATAGCAGTTAAAGTAGCTGGCTTAAGATCTTACGGTCTTGAGTTTGAGCTCCTGTCGTGCCACTGAAATAAGGTGGGTTGACTCCACCTGTCATCCTTCCGAGGTTGGCAAAATGAGTACAAGCTTACTGGAAACAGTGGCACTGCATCAGTGGCACAGCTGCACGTCCAGACAATGATTGAACTAGTAGCTACAGGCTGCATAATAAACAAGCAGAGAACACTTCACCATTGTCTTCTATCAGACTCTTGGAAGTCTGGAAAACAGGGCTGGAAACAAAAACTTCCCGATCAGCAGGCTGCCCAACCCACCTGTCGAGAGGATAGCCAGATCACTGCGTTGTTTGTCACTCTGGAGTACTTTTTGGCATTCATCACCTTTACGATATGGAGTGGATCTGACTCGCCATCTATAAATGATCAAACGATTTATGACAGCACAGCTGAAGTCCTCTGGCATTTTTCCTGGTATGATGCCTGACTCAAGTACCGGATTGTGCTCCGATGCCACGTGCTTGACCAGTGCCAAGCTTCTACAGGGTAATGCAAGATGGCGGTCACCCCTCCTCAATGCATTATAGCCAAGTTTCACGCGGGATGTGCCAGCCATGCCCCTCCTACAAAGGGCAGGGCAAAGAGCGGATCACGAAGCAGATCAAAAACGAACAAAACAGCAGATTTCCTTATTGCCCTGTGCATGCAAAGTGAAAAGCAGAGATAAGCAATTGGTTCACTTTGTCTGTCTGTCTGTCTGTCTGTCCACAAATGTTTATGATTGAGGAACAACTTCATTTAAATTTAATGTTACACTTTGAACACAAATCTGAACATGAATCGGAAAACGAACCTGTAGTGAATTTGTCCCGATTGTGCATGCATAGAGGAGTGAGATAATATTTCTTGTTTGTATTTTGGGGGTGGGGGAAAAGGGGGGGGGGGGTATGGATGCTGATTACATTTTGGTTCAGGTCCGCATCCAGATCTGACCTATCGGTGGGATACAAAACGTAAACTGTTCAGCCTGGCAGAGGTATGCGCTCCACCGAATGCCGTTCTAGTTACCCTTGCCAGAGGAGAGGGTATTGCATTTGAATCCGTCTGTCTGTTTGTTTGTTTGTCTGTCTGTTTGTTTGTCCGCGCAGAATAAATATGACTTTCTTGGCAACCGTTGGTCCACTTGACACAAAATTTTTACCATAGGAGCACCTCCTCCTGTAGAATTTTAAAATAACAATGACGTCATAGGTCATGTGGTACGGTCGCCATCTTGGAAAAAACGAAAAACTTTGCACCTCTATATCTCGGAAAGCGCTGCATAGAAAAAAATTGAGACATGGCTCATTGTAAAGAACTCTCCATGGGGAATAACGTAGGTTAATGATTGTCATAGGCGCCTGCATTATGACGTCATAATTCGACAAGTACAAAATTTCATCGGATGAAGATGAAATTTATTGAGCATCATCTCGGGATAAATTGGTGGAGGACAAAAATAATAATGATGACGTCATCGGTCATGTGGTTCGGCTGCCATATTTGTTTCAACACAAAATCCTAAAAAACCACGTCCTGGCGAGGGTCTGCAATCTCCTATTGCTCTTTTTTGTTTGTTACTGCAGTGATGCTTTTTCCACAATTCATGATTGTTGTTAATTATGAAAACACTCAAAAACAAAAGATTCCTACAATAAAAGCCTATGACTCGATCTAAGCAGAGATTTAAAAATAAAATTTTTGCATTATATGAATAAGGTGGCCATTTTGTATCTGGACCATCCCTTCACTCCTTGATACTCAGGTGCATTAGCTTATGATGGTTTAGTAATGTTAATCTGTATTTTTGTTTAACCCACCATGTAACTAGTGCAAGGTGGGGAGTTATAACACATTGCATCATTAAGCCTTGTTAAGAATTTGTGAGAGTCTAAGTTATTAGCTAATGTATTGCTGAACACTTTAATACATAAAGTGACTATGACTTCTCATAGAGCATGGCGGGATGTCTGTGTGGCATCACTGTTCGGCCTGATCCACACTTTCTTTATCCACCTCTGCCCTCTGCTGCTTGGAATATCAATTACAAGTACAATCTCCCGATCCCCACTCACCATGACCTTCTTAAGCACAAGTATCATTAATAAAAATATTTACTCCCTGACAAGGAACTTCAACACAGGAGGAGACCATTAGGCCCACAGAAGCCTGCACTATGAATGCCAACATATGGTTGTTTGCCTGTGCTCTATCCATTATAACTGCTGAGCATCACTCAGGCGAGCAAGGAAGCAGCATGTACCTACCATTTTTAATGTCTTTTGGATGACTCAGCCTGAGTTCAAACCACTGACCTCCCAGACTCAGAGCATACCTCCAATCATGACACCAATGTGTCTGGTTCTTCCATTTTATTGTCCCCCGTCGCACCGCGGAGCGAAAGGGGGACAATGGTTTGTCCGTCCGTCCGTCCGTGCGTGTGTGCGGGCGTGCGTAAGCGAAGGACCGCATTCGAATTTGGTGTGTGGGTGCAACCCACGTCAAAATCAAATATGGCCACCGCCATGTATTTCTGATGCCATTTATGTCTGAACCTTGTGAGCTGAATATCTTGAAAAATAAGCGAAGTACCAACTTCTAATCTGGTGTGTGTGTGTATCTAGGCACAAGGAAGAACGCTATTGAAAATTGGGTCGCCACGTCAAAATCCAAGATGGCCGCCACCATATATATGTCTGAACCTTGTGAGCGAAATATCTTGAAAAATAAGCGAAGTACCAACTTCGAATCTGGCGTGTGGGTGTATCTAGGCACAAGGAAGAACGCTGTTGAAAATTGGGTCGCCATGTCAAAATCCAAGATGGCCGCCGCCATGTATGTCTGAACCTTGTGAGATGAATATCTTGAAAAATAAGCGAAGTACCAACTTCTAATTTGGTGTGTGGGTGTATCGCGGCATAAGGAAGAAAGCTATTGAAAATTGAGTCGCCACGTCAAAATCCAAGATGGCCGCCACCATATATATGTCTGAACATTGTGAGCGAAATATCTTGAAAAATAAGCGAAGTACCAACTTATAATCTGGTGTGTGGGTGTATCTCGGCATAAGGAAGAACCCTATTGAAAATTGGGTCGCCACGTCAAAATCCAAGATGGCCGCCACCATATATATGTCTGAACATTGTGAGCGAAATATCTTGAAAAATAAGCGAAGTACCAACTTATAATCTGGTGTGTGGGTGTATCTAGTCATAAGGAAGAACCCTATTGAAAATTGGGTCGCCACGTCAAAATCCAAGATGGCCGCCGCCATGTATGTCTGACGCCATGCATGTCTGAACCTTGTGAGAGGAATATCTTGAAAAATAAGCGAAGTACCAACTTCTAATCTGGTGTGTGGGTGTACCTCGGCATAAGGAAGAACCTGCTTGAAAATTCTGTCGCCACGTCAAAATACAAGATGGCCGCCGCCATGTATGTCTGAACCTTGTGAGCTGAATATCTTGAAAAATAAACGAAATACTAACGTCTAATCTGGTGTGTGGGTGTATCTACGCATAAGGAAGAACGCTGTTGAAAATTGGGTCGCCACGTCAAAATTCAAGATGGCCACCACCATGTATATGTCTGAATATTGTGAGCTAAATATCTTGAAAAATAAACGAACTACTAACGTCTAATCTGGTGTGTGGGTGTATCTAGGCATAAAGAAGAACGCTATTGAAAATTGGGTCGCCACGTCAAAATCCAAGATGGCCGCCACCATATATATGTCTGAACCTTGTGAGCGAAATATCTTGAAAAATAAACGAACTACTAACGTCTAATCTGGTGTGTCGGTCTATCTTCGCATAAGGGAGAACGCCCTTGAAAATTGGATCGCCACGTCAAAATCCAAGATGGCCACCGCCATGTATGTCTGAACCTTGTGAGCGGAATATCTTGAAAAATAAGCAAAGTACTAACTTCTAATCTGGTGTGTGGGTGTATCTACGCATACGGAAGAACGCTATTGAAAATTGGATCGTTACGTCAAAATCCAAGATGGCCACCGCCATGTATGTCTGAACCTTGTGAGCAGAATATCTTGAAAAATAAGCAAAGTACTAACTTCTAATCTGGTGTGTGGGTGTATCTACGCATACGGAAGAACGCTATTGAAAATTGGGTCGCCACGTCAAAATCCAAGATGGCCGCCACCATATACTGGATATGTCTGAACCTTGTGAGCGAAATATCTTGAAAAATAAACGAACTACTAACTTCTAATCTGGTGTGTGTGTGTATCTATGCATATGGGAGAACGCTATTGAAAATTGTGTCGCCACGTCAAAATCCAAGATGGCCGCCTTGCGTCTTCCACTTTGTCAACTCGCATCACTTCACCGACGGGGGACCTAGGCGTAACGCTTGTTCCATTTATCCTCACTTCATGACTCCTTGATATTACACTCAGCTGATCGAGCTCCTGTCTGAGCCTCAATAGCTGTATAATACCTCATTTTTCCTCACTCAAAAGTTACTATGTTGTAGTTGTGCTTGTAAATTGACCAAGCTTAGTTGTGATGCATTCAATTAAAAATCTCCAATTAAAATAAAATAAATATAAACCCTCTTTGATTAATATCAGGCGGTCACGGATGCCGATCACGAAGGCCTTAGCCCCCGGGACGAAAACTCAATGGCGGATTCCAAAAACCAACAGCTACACCAAAGTGCGGGGATGGAGGGGAGTGGCGAGACCCCTGCAGCCTTACCTGTTCTCGGAGCGTCTCCAATGCTGCTGCAAATTAAATAAATCACATGGAAAACTGCGTTCAGGAATATATACAAAAAAAAATACAAGGGTTTATTGCAAAGAATGGTGGGACAGGAAAAGCACGCGCCGGTAATAAATATCCTAATTGGGACGCCCCCACACGACAGATTTCAAATACAAGCGAGGGATATGTGAATACCAAAATAAATGTCTCGTCATGCAATTGTGAACGCGCAACTCGGTCTTATCTGTCCGTCGTCTTCAATCTCCGTTGCCCACACGCGGCTCCTTTCGTCCAGCGGCATGCCTCGCTCCAAGCTCCAAAGCACCGAGCACCAAGCACCGAGCACCACGAGGTCGACCCTCGTGTATGGTCGACAAGCCAACTCGGATCTCACCAGGACTGTCAACTCAAACCGTGAACTGCGAACTGAGCTGGTCAACTGCTCGCAACTGCCAGGGCCGGGATCTCTGTCCGAACCGCTTGCCAACTGCTTTGGCTGGGAAAACTTCCGTGCTCCTCAATTCGGGCAACTCTCTCACTCACTGCCAAGCCTCCCAACGTCCTTCAAACTCACTTCTCTTTCCAGACAAACTCGACCAACTCTCGTGCTCTCCCTCTCGAACCAACTGCCTCGAACCAACTCCATCTCAAGACTCACTGCCCAAAATGGCGTTCGGCGCTTGCGAATATCTCCTGGCAGGTGACGTCAGCCTTGGTGCGCTGCCAACCAATCAGTCCCTTCCACCGATCCTCCCAGCTTTGCTCAGGCCCACGCCCACCGCTCCTCCCAACCTCGCTCCCTACTCCGTGGTCATAGCGTGTGCTATTCGAGGTGGATAGGCCGGCCGGAAATGTAGGAGGTGGCGGCCATTATCGGCGGTGTCCCGGCCTGGTTTCCTTTTGCCGGTTCTCTTCCAGAGTCTCGTCAGGGAAGGGAATTACTGTTGCACTAAGGGTCCTATCTATGGTGTCTAAGTGGTTGTGGTGCCAAAAGGGACAAAGGTTTGGCTGACCAGGTGAGACACACGGGGGCGCTACTCTTTAATCCCTAACTCTACTTAACACACGGACCTCCTGGTAGGTTCACAAGTATACTCCTTACCCGACAAAACGCCTACACATGAAACTTATTACAAGTCAGATTCCTTACCGTGACAGACGACTACCTACCTACACAGATCTATCTGGCTCTACATATCACTACCCCACCAGACATAACAGTATATGTATATATAACAGTAAATATATATATATATATTTATATATATATATATTTATATATATATATATATATATATATTTATATTTATATATATATTTATATATATATATATTTATATATATATATATATATATATATATATTTTATATATATATATATATATATATATATATATATATATATATTTATATTTATATATATATATATATATATTTATATATATATATATATATATATATATATATATATACAGTGGTACCTCGGCTTACGAGTGCCCCAACGTACGAGTTTTTCGGGATACGAGCCGTCGCTCGGGCGGTTTGTTGCTTTGGGATACGAGCCGAGATCCGATGTACGAGCTCAAAAAATTTATTTTTTTGAATTTTCCGGTTGTGGCTTCCGGTTCCGGTCACGTGGTTATCTTGCCGTGAAAGCATCTCTGCTTGGATATAAAACACGCAATCGTCGAAATACATGAGCGAGGAATCTCCTTGCTCCAGCCGGTGACGTCATCGGCGGGGATCCCCGCCTCCAGAGTGGCTGGTCACGTGACCGCCAAAGCGTGTCGCGCGTGCGGGTATAATGAGCTACACCTGTGGATCACGTGACCACGGAAGCACGCCTCGCTTGAGAGGCATGGCTTTCGGTTTGCGTTTTGCTTTATAAGGCGCGATAAATGGGCTTTTGAGTGTTAGCGGTTCATGGCGTTGACGGTTCATGACGGTTCATGACGGTTCATGGCGTTGACGGTCAAAAACCCATTACATCAATTTTACCAGGCACTGTACAGTAAGTACAGTGGACACCAAATGCACGGTGGAAGGCTAGAAGTAGAAGATCGTCCAAGACAAGTGAGAATAAGCCATACTTTGGAGATGACGTCATTCGCTGGTCCCATAACCAAAGATGTGGTATAAAAAACCAGGTGAGCTAACAATGCAGCAATGAAGGAATTCGGCCAAGGCACCGGCACACAACGACCTACCTACATCGAAAGACTCAATGCCAATGGTGACAGAAGCCAAGACGGCCGGCTTAAACACCGCCGAAAGACCACGGTGTACCAACTTACGATGCAGAACATCTTGCACTTAATATGATGACAACAGGTGCCATCCTCTGACGTACCATTACAGGTACAGGTACAGTACACGTGAGCACAGAGCAAAAGTTCACTGAAACCGAGATTAAGAAAAAAGAAAAAACACCTCGTGGTCCGTGCTCGATATCCGAGTTTCAATCTTTTCAAACACATGATGCTCTCGGTCACGGTATCTCCTGCGAGCTGCTTCTCCTTCAACCACACAAACAACAACTTCTCCATATCTTCATGGATAGAGGTCCGGAGCTTTGAAATAATCGTAACGCCCTTGGCTGGCGTTATAGCCTTTATGGACTCCTTCTGCTTCAAAATCGTACATATCGTAGAAGGAGTACGATCGTACTGCCTCGCCAAGTCGACAACACGCACACCTCACCTGGCATGCTCTTCTCCTCTGCTTAATAAAACCAGTTTATTTCTTTACATTCTCTTGTATTATGTACAGTATATACGAGGTCGTGCTTGTTTATACATTATTTGTTATTTATAAAGTACATTTTTGTTATTTAAAAGCACCTAACAAAAAAAATTGGTGTTTTTTTTTTGAGGCTGGAACGGATTAATAGCATTTCAATGCATTTGAATGGGAAAATTTGCTTTGACTTACGAGCGATTTGGCTTACGAGCTCCGTCACGGAACGGATTAAACTCGTAAGCCGAGGTACCACTGTATATATATATATATATATATATATATATATATATATATATATATATATACTCTTATACACAACTATACACTTCCGCTGAACTTGGGGACGACTAAGAAGAAGACCTTTGTTGGTCGAAAGCTTGTCGAGAATTAAAGGTCGACCGTCCTGAAGCTACGTCCGCGTCTTATTCAATCAATCACTTCAATTCGTCTTATTCAATCAATCAATCTAATCGGGAGATTGAACAAGACGCGTAAACAATAATATAATATACCAGCCGAATGCACCCGGCATTGCCCAGGTTCTTTTTGAATGAATTTACTACTATAATTCAGCTTTTACTTGCAGCCGTAGAAGATTGACTACTATAATTCAGCTAAGCTTTTAATTGCGAAATGGGCCCAGCCCGGCCGACGCGGCCTCGACCGGCCTCACGACCTAGCCTATAACCTTCCCGAGGCACATCCCGACATTTTTTGTTGCAGAGGTTTCCTCCTATCTTTCACCGTTCAGGAGATTAGCGCGTGCAGACAAACAAACAAACAAACAAACAAAAACTTTCTTTGATATATATATATATATATAGATTACTATATTATAAAAGGAGCATTGTCTGTCTGTCTGTTTATCGTGTTATAACTTGAGAATGGATTAACGGATTTCAATAAATCGAACTACGGTAGATTTGGGTAACAGCCGGGATTGTTTGTGATCCAAATACACCGCCTAATTTTATTTTTCCCCATTATTAAACAAATCTTTTTTTTTTCCAATTCCACAAAAATTGGTAGTACCGTCAGCGAAGAGACGGGCCTTATATTGTAGTACTAGCCGAAACCCGTGGAACATCCACGGAAGGGAGGATGTGGTGTATGGATAGAGTGTACCATTATGGATGGCATAGGGGATTTGCTTGTCCGAGTAAGAGTTAGGAAGAATGATGAGAATGAATAGTGCGTATATGAACAACGATCGCCGACCCCGGCACAAATGCATGCTCTGGATTGTCCACTCAGTGGACGGCTTGCTTTCGCCTTCGCCTGTCCAATCAGTGGACGGCTTGCTTCGCCTTCGCCCAGCAGACGCCAATACGATGGCGTCGTAAGATGGCGTCGTATCGGCAGTTAATCGGATGATTTTGGGCCCCCAACGTCGGCTAATTCAGATTTTTCGAGTATGTCTGTACATGTTAAACAAAGAGCGCGGTTCGTAGATCGTAAATCCATTAGTGCCGTGGGCATCGTGTCACTGGGTGCGGCGTAAAAGGGATAACAAAGTCGAGTCCTTACGCTATTATTATATAGACTGGCCGAAACCCGTGGAACATCCACGGAAGGGAGGATGTGGTGTATGGATAGAGTGTACCATTATGGATGGCATAGGGGATTTGCTTGTCCGAGTAAGAGTTAGGAAGAAAGATGAGAATGAAGAGTGCGTATATGAATAACGATCGCCGACACCGGCACAAATGCATGCTCTGGATTGTCCACTCAGTGGACGGCTTGCTTTCGCCTTCGCCTGTCCAATCAGCGGACGGCTTGCTTCGCCTTCGCCCAGCAGACGCCAATACGATGGCGTCGTAAGATGGCGTGTCGTATCGGCAGTTAATCGGATGCTTTTGGGCCCCAAAGTGGGCTAATTCAGATTTTTCGAGTATGGCTGGCTGTACGTGATAAACAAAGAAGGCGGTTCGTAGATCGTAAATCCATTAGTGCCGTGGGCATCGGGTCACTGGGTGCGGCGTAAAAGGGATAACAAAGTCGAGTCCTTACGCTATTACTATATTGACCAGCCGAAACCGGTGGAACATCCACGGAAGGGAGGATGTGGTGTATGGATAGAGTGTACCATTATGGATGGCATAGGGGAGCGCTCATGGGATCTTCTTCTTCCGTTAAGCTCCAATTTTTTCTCTTTAAGTTAAGTCCAATCAGTCCTCTCTGCTCGAAGTGCTCAGGCCATGCCTTCCCGCTCTCATACTTTTATTTCCGTTCGGTGTAGAAAGAGATTGACATGTCGTTCGTCTGTTTTCAGCTCGTTATCTTTAAGCTTCCTTACGTCTCGCCACCTGCTACACCTCTCTGAGTTACGAGGATTTATGCAACGCACCCCGAGTATTGCAACGTCACTCCATTTAACTTTATTAAAATGACGATAAAGACGTTTCCTTATATATCCTAATTTAAAATGTTCAAGGGAATAAAAAGACCATTTGGTTCACACCACCCATGTTCACACCACTCGACTGTCCAATCAGCGGACGGCTCGCTTCGACTTCGCCCAGCAGACGCCAATACGATGGCGTCGTAAGATGGCGTCGTATCGGCAGTTAATCGGATGCTTTTGGGCCCCAACGTCGGCTAATTCAGATTTTTCGAGTATGGCTGTACGTGATAAACAAAGAGCGCGATTCGTAGATCGTAAATCCATTAGTGCCGTGGGCATCGGGTCACTGGGTGCGGCGTAAAAGGGATAACAAAGTCGAGTCCTTACGCTATTATTATATAGATTCCTAACAGTGGGGACTCAACATTATACCACCAATGTCTTTTCAGCTATTCTGCTTTCTTGTAAGTTTTTTTTGTCGATAATATCGAGGCTCATATAGAAGGGCGAGGCGAGTGACGGTTAAAAGGCAATATGGCGACAGAGGAGCAGAGGAGCCCATGTTGGATACAACAAGCAAGAGAATGAGGCAACACCAAAAGAGAGATGAGAGGAGAAAACGCAGTAACCTGTAACTAAAGGGTTTATCAGCTAGGTGGGGTTAATGGGGAGAGAGAGAGCAGCTTGCTTGAAGCCCTGGAGAGAAGTGTGTGATTGAATTGTCTCTGGAATGGAGTTCCACAAATGGGAGAAATGTTTGTTTGTCCATGCACTTTGGCCTTCATGCTGAAGTGCATGCGTACACTAGCTTAACAAGCCTTCTTGGACTGTGTACTTTGTCCTTAGGTCAGGAGTGCAAATCCTTATGTTTGTTACAATGTTCGATTTTTCCAATGTTTCAAGCAAAAGGCAGTGACATAAGATGGGATAACTGATAAAGTTATGATATGACCATGCATTCCGTCCCTGTGGGATATTTTTACTCCCACCAGAGGAGAGGGTAGTGCGTTTGGGCCCGTTTGTTTGTTACCTGTGCCACCGAAGGTGGATGGAAGTTATGTTTTCACCCTGTTTGTTTGTCTGTTTGTTTTTGAACAGGATATCTCAAAAGGTTGTGGATAGATTATGACAAAACCTGGTGGATGAGTTGATGAGGTAGCAAGAATAATCTGATTAGATTTTGGTTCAGGTCCGGAGGCAGATCCGGCCTATCAGTGGGATACAAAACAGAAACCGTTCAGCCTGGCAGAGGTATGTGCTCTACCGAGTATTATTCTAGATTGTTACTTGCAAAATCAAAGATTAGATTTCACAAGTACGGTATATTGGATGGTCTGGTCTGTTATTGTTTGTCTGTATGTCAATCACCTACAGGTCAGATTTTTACTCCGATCTTCACGAAACTTCACCTCCTAGTAGAGGTACTGACGAGCTGGACGCCTATTGTTTTTGAGGTCAATAGGTGAAAGGCTAAGGTCACATAAATCGTCAAATTTCAACCGACTCACTTATATATATATATATATATATATATATATATATATATATATATATATATATTGTTGCGGTTTTGAGAACCCCTCACTTTGTAAATAAATAATCACTTCTTGTAAATATTCCATCATTTAAAAGGTCAAAGGTCGCACCCATAGTTAGTCCATATGCAACACGTCGGACACCGTAGGACTGTCAGTTATTTCCTTTGTATGTGTTTCAGATAAGGCTGTGTTCCCAATCGTTGAATCTGCGTTTCATTAATTAAATAAGATAGGCCCCATTCCGTCTATTTTGCCAGTCTCTCTCTCCAAATTGTGTTACGCACCTCTGCTCGCCCAGCAGCGTTTGCTGCCTCGCTCCAAACGCCATTACGCACGCGGACAAGCTTGGAGAAGAAGGGGGCGGAGCGCCAAGAACGAGGCGTGGCCCTGTCAACGAGCCGTCAAGGGCGGAGCCGGTGAGCCCTCGCTATCCAACCAGGGCTGAGGTGAGCTCACTGGCGGGCGTGTCTCTATGAAGCACGCATTGATTTCAAAGCGCGGTATATAAGCGCAAGCGCGAGGACTGCTTTCAGGACTGCACGGGGACGGCTGATGATGAGAGAACTGCACAGGGGACTGTTGCTATTGAAGGAACTGCGCGGAGACGTCTGATTGTAACGTTATCCAGAGGACAGCGCGGAGGCGCACTTGTTTCAACGAACTGAGCAGGGAACCATCGTTTGATACGAACTGCCGTTTGATACGGACCTTGATTGATCGGGAGAGAGAGAGCGTTCGGCACGCTATACGTATGCAGCATTCGAGCCCCTCACATATGTAAGGTCTGGTCGCGCGCCAACGATACGCGAAGCTGCCTGCCGTTCTTCGCCCGCGGACCCGGAGCCTGGACCGGATCCGGATCCCATCGCCTGGAACCATCTGCCTGGACCTCCCCCCCATACCAGCTGCCATCCCGTGTGAGTCTGTATGTTTGTCCGGGGTTGTAAGTAAGACTGTATAGTTAAGATTGCCCTGTGTCCTTTTGCTCTTCTTATTCTTGTACATTCTTTCCCTTTCCTCTTCTCTTTGGTTTGTTAATAAATGTACCTTGTTCTTTCTTGGTTTTTCCCTAATCCGATTGCCTCCGTCTTTTCTTCCAATTGAGTAGCTGTGGCACGATTTGGAAACCGCTCAGGATCGGGTTAGTCTTTGTTAATGGCTCGGGCCGCGGATTGCTAACCGCTCGGCAATTTCCATCTTATCCGTGGTTTGAGTGGGAGTTATTTCCCTGCTCGCGGTCGGGGTTGGTAATTAGGTATTTGGGACCCCAAATTGACCAATCACCCTACCCAAGACCGACCGGGAGGAGCGTCATAATTTCCAGGATTGGGGGACGACCAGCTTAAAAGACAAGGGGATTAACCACCCCCCCTTGATAAGGGGAGCGCCGACCCTCGAATCCGCAACAATTGGTGTCTGGGAGTGGGATTGGACCCGAACCAAATTTTTATACCATCTAAAAAAAAAAATTGGTCAAAATTACGAGCGGCCAAAATTTTTATGTAACATCCAAATTATAGTCGTGCCATGGATGATCAAGGCGATCGGATGCCGGTGGGGGGAAATGAGGAGTTAGAGTCAACCCAGGATCCCAGGGAAGAGGTGGGAGTAATGGAGGAGGAAAGCGAAGAAGGTGCGGTAGAGGGGGTTGCAGGCACACAAAATGGCGGCGCCTCGCACATGGCGACGAGGGCCGCGCCCGCGGCGCAAGTGGGAGGGATGGACATGCAGGCCCTCATGGCACAGCTGCAGGCAACCATACAAATGAGATTGAAAGACGGGTTAAGTAATATGGGAAACCAAATTGAGGGATTTGATAGGAAAATGGGGGGATTGAGTAAGGAGATGGGAGAAATGAGGGCCAATAGTGAGGGAATGGAAAATAGAATGGGAGAGCAATTGGGGAAGCCAAATTGGGGGGTTGAGGAATG
Source organism: Myxine glutinosa (assembly GCF_964187855.1). Classification (NCBI taxonomy): domain Eukaryota; kingdom Metazoa; phylum Chordata; class Myxini; order Myxiniformes; family Myxinidae; genus Myxine; species Myxine glutinosa. Next base: position 23,202,994 of record NC_136262.1, on the reverse strand, counting down.
ATATGGGAGACCAAATTGGGGGGGTTGAGGAATGAATTGGGAGGTCAAATTGGGGGGATAGGAAGCAAATTGGGGGGATTCGGAAGCAGATTAGAGGGCCAGTTGGAGTACGTAAATGGCCAAGCCCGAGAAATTAATGAGGGGCTAGCGAGGTGGCAGGCCAAGTATGAAGCAAAGGAATTTGAGAGGGAGAGAGACCGCGGGTTGGGCGGGAAGGGTACATGGGTACGCGACGAGGTAATGCGGCTAGAGGAGCGCGGGAGAAGTGAGTTGGAGCAAAGCGAAGATACGTGGACGGGTATAGAGATCGCGACCCGGGGTATGGGGAAGCGGGCGACCGCCGAAGTAGAGAATTTGATTTTATTAGCGCCAGCGGTCGTCGAGGGAAAAGATATTGAAATTAAAGGAAAATAAATAATCAAACAAATAGTGGAAATTGGAGAGACAGCAGACGTAGAAAAGCACTCGTGGAAGGAAGAAATGGAAAATGTGCAAAGTCTGTATCCACACCATGATGCCGTGCTTAACCCCAATGAAAGTTTGCAGGTGCTTGTGGAGAAAAGGATCCCGAAGGTAAGCCGGGCTGTATATGGCGCGAAAAGGTTTTTCGGAAAAGTGTTTGGCGCAAAACGAATTTTCACGCGCTTGGGATCCAGACAGCACCCGGGGCATTTGTGGAAGGTCCGTGGGGAGATGTGTGAGTAGAAATGGCGTGCGTGTGCGAATGGCGCCGGAGCACGAGTGTGTTACCGAGGGTGAGAATGGATGCACATCGGAGTGTATGTGTGGGAGTGAGAGTGATACAGAGGGTGAGATGGATATGGATGAGGAGCGTGTGCGAGAATGCACACCTGGGATGGATGTGGAGCATATGCGGGAGAGCACACCGGAGCGCGTGATTGGGTGTGCGACGAGGGATTGCACACCCGTGGGTAGGTGTGTGCTGAGTGGGTGGATGCAGAAGTGCACACCCGGGAGCGTTACGGAGTACGTAATGGAGGAGAGGTGTGTAACAAAGGAGTGGGCGAGCAGCAAGTGGTGTGCACCTGAGTGTGGAGCGAAAGAGAAGGCAAGAGAAAGTGCAATAATGGAGTGTATGGAGACTCCTGGATGTGTGAGTATGGGAAGAGTCGCGGGTGGATGTGAGCATGCGAGTTGGGCATCGACGTTAACCGGGTTAGCGTTTAGGCCGACGTTTAGCCGACGCGAGCTCTCGGGGCGCGGTGTTCTTTGTGTGCTGCGGGAGCTGGCCGGGATCGTAGCCGCGTCGCTCCTGCACGGAGCGCCGTGCACGATTCGGGCCAGGTCCCGCCCTGTACGATCGGTACCGCGCTTTGTTAGGCAAGGCGACCGGCCCGGTTCGAGGGGAAGGAGAAGGGTTTGGAGTGGCGCCCCCTTTTGGTGGCGGCGCTCCGGCCGGGCAAGGCCGGGCCACCGCGCATGGGAGCGAAAGGCCCTGCGTAGGGATGGTGCTTGGAGCCTTGGCCCGACAAAACCTCCTCCCCAGAATCGTAAATGCCGGACAGACCCAACCTGCAGGATACTGACCATCCGCACAGATAGCCGGCTTTTCGAAGTCGAGCTATGAGAATGTATTTCCCGCACCGAGGCTTGTAGTGTAGTGGACGGAGTAGTAGTAATGGCGATAGTGATGGCGAATGGTAGTTTTACCATTCACCTCACATCATTTTTTGGGCAGAGGAGCAGTAGTTTTATGCGGTAGCGGTGAAAACTAGCCCGGGAGGGTTAGGATAAATGTATAGGGAACTAGAGATGACTATAGGTGACCAAGATTTAAGTAGTGACTTTTGTATCTGTAGTGGGGACGTAGAGTAGATTAGATGGATTATAATGACGAGGGATGTGCATAGTATAAGGGATGACAGGGAAGCACGAAGTTAGAGGGAAAACCAGGTAGATTAAATGATGCAGTGTGTTTGTGGTGTGGTTTATTGAATGAGGAATTGGTATGAGAGTCTTGCTGTTGAGCATATTGAAATGAGGAATTGAGAGGCAATGCTCGTAAATGCTGTGTGTGTGTGTGTGTGTGTGTGTGTGTGTGTGTGTGTGTGTGTGTGTGTGTGTATAAAGTGTATTGAGCAGAGTATCGAGGATGTGTGTGATTGTGCATTGAGTGATTAGCTTGCATGATGGCAAGGGAGAATGGTTGGATGGAATAGATGGTCTGGAGTAAATGGAGTATGGAATGAATGTTGTGGAGTGAGTATTGTGGAATACGTGGAGTGGAGTGTATGGTGCGAAGGAGTGGATGGGGGAAGGATGGACCCCTTCACGAATACCCGGGCATGGTAGTTTAAAAGTAGGTAGAGGGAGTAGGTAAATTGTGGTTGGATATTGACATCTGTGGTGCTGAAAGTAGCAGGGTACTGCTTGGATGGGTGCATTAGTGGAGTGAAATGGCTGGGAGTGTGGCCTGTTAGTGAGAATGGTTGGTTGGGCACTCCGCCACGGTTAGTCTGTCGGCCAGGTGAAGCCGCAGGTAGGCTCTGGGAGCCAGGTTAGAGTTCAGAGTTAGAGTTCAGCGGGGCCCGAGGATCTGGAGGACGGACCCGGGTAGCCCAGTGCCATAGAGGGCATCGAGGGGGTAAGTGCCAGGGAGGGCCTTCCCCAGGTAGGTTAGGATGAGGAGCCAGGTAAGCTCGGGTGGCAACTTCAGTGGCGGAGGTGTGCAGGTGAGCGGACCTGCTGGTAAGCCACACAACCCAGCCCTGAAATTGTGCGAGGGTACAGGGAGTAGAATCGGGGGAGTGAGACCCCAAATTGGTGAGCACCACAGTATGGTCAATGGGAATTGGTTTTTAGAACCACATAGTGTAAGATGGCCAATAGTTTGGCACGGAAAGACCCCGGGTAGTTTAAAGTGTTAATGTCATTTAGAAGGTAGGTAGGAGAAAATCTCTTTGCACCATCCGCATCCACTTACCGAGGTGACAGTACTCCACACCAGGTTTTGGCAAATATTTGGAACGGTGAGACGCATCATGACGTGGGGTTGACATTGTATGTGATTCCATCTCTTCCTCCTTAGGAGGGATTGATGACGAATTTGGAACTAGAGGGGATGGGAAGGACAAGACGTAGAGACGGAATTTGTAAATGTGTAGATTGTGTAAATACGGGGTAGGGGCAAGGGGAGAATAGGTAACATGGGGGGTGACTAACGTTAGGGACGAGCTTTCTTAGCTCGCTCTCCTGCGCCCTTCATGTCTGCATTATCTTGTATTAATATGTACCCTTGCGCCCTTGCCGCTGCTTTGCTTGTCCTCCTTCCCCCACTTATGGACTTGTTTTTTTTTTGGGCCAGGGGGGAGTGCGCAGGTGACCATAGTTGTGTGCCCGCACCTTCGCTGCCTCCGGCCTGCACTGATGCACCATATGGACCACACTGGCGCACCACTCATGGACCACACGTTCTGTGGCCTAGCACCACCTTATGGACCACATGTACTGTGGCCTGGCGTCTCTGCTGGGACCGACCATTATTGCCAGCGGTGTCTGGTTGCGGACCACTGTTCTTAAAGTGGCATCCATGCCATGCAGTGGACCACCTACGTTGGCCCTGCTGGCCAGAAATCATAACAAGCGGACGCGGTGTGTGCTCTTTTATTCTTAAATAACATCAAGCATGAAGATCATCGACAACCAGAACCAGCGGCCCAGCAGAGCAGAGAAGAAAGAAGACACCATTTATTATTTAAAAAAAAAAAAAGTTTGTTTTTGTGCCTTTCCTTGATGGTGCTTTTTGGTGCTTTTCTGTGCATTTTCATTTATGGTGCTTTTGGTGCATTTTATTTTATGGGTGCATATGATATGGTGCATCGGTGCAGTGCATGGCAATGATTTTCCCCTTCTCAAAAGATCTTTTTGATCTTTTAGTAATAACATACTAAAAATCTCGTAACATCTGACTTCCGGAAAGGGGTCATTTTCAAGATGGCGTCCAAGATGGCTGCCGGGAGCTTAAAATGGCCATATCTCAATTATTATTCAACCTAGAAAGGTGGTTTTGGTGTCTAACCCTAGGTTTTAGGGCCCAAGGAATCCAATTGAATCAATAAAATTACCATCAGTTAATTATTTATTGACAAGTCCAAGATGGCATCCCAAGGTGACATCCTGATCCACTAAAATGGCTCTGTCGAATAGTAGTCAACCTAGAGAGATTTTTTCAGTGTGTATACCTTGGTTTAAGGCACCCAGGAAATCATGAAAATTACTTAAATAAGCACAAAGTAATCAGGTAATCCAGTAAGCCAGGTTTACCAGCCCATTCGGCATTTGTTGTCTTATACAGTTAGTCGCTATTCATCGTCATCCTCCGACTCACCAGCTAATGAACCAAGTGTGTGTTTCAGATTGGAGAAAAGAGTGTAATGTGTCTACACCACTGCCACCTGTGACTCCAGTCCACAGTATTCAGTGATCATTACAGACAAAGGATTGTACAAAGCTTGAGAGGTTATGGCAAGGGACAGACTATTTTATATTGGGGAGGGGGGGGGGGGGGGGGACCAAACTTCACTGTCGTAGAGCGTACTACCAGATCATGGTGTGGATGGGAAAAGAAGAGGGTATGGATGCCATGAAATGGGGGTGGAGCCTGCAGGATAATCAGTTTGTCCCACTTATGTCAAGAATGAACGCTGCTCCAGACAGTCTCTTGAAGGTCATTCATTGTAACTGCTCCACTGCCTGCAAGACACTCCGCTGCTCTTGTAGACGATATGGACTACCATGTACTACTGCCTGTGGACCGTGCCAACTTGAAGAATGTGACAATCCACATAACAAGTTTCTTCCAGAGGAGTCGGAGGATGACGATGAATAGCGACTAACTGTATAAGACAACAAATGCCTAATGGGCTGGTAAACCTGGCTTACTGGATTACCTGATTACTTTGTGCTTATTTAAGTAATTTTCATGATTTCCTGGGTGCCTTAAACCAAGGTATACACACTGAAAATATCTCTCTAGGTTGACTACTATTGGACAGAGCCATTTTAGTGGATCAGGATGTCACCTTGGGATGCCATCTTGGACTTGTCAATAAATAATTAACTGATGGTAATTTTATTGATTTAATTGGATTCCTTGGGCCCTAAAACCCAGGGTTAGACACCAAAACCACCTTTCTAGGTTGAATAATAATTGAGATATGGCCATTTTAAGCTCCTGGCGGCCATCTTGGCTCCTGGCGGCCATATATTGACCCCTCTAACGATCAGGTTTTCTCTTGCAGCCACGTCCAGTGAGGTTGGCTACAGTGCCATGGGCCTTAACCCTTTGAGTATGGGATTTTTTTTAGATAAAAATACCCCCGGTACGGGATTAATTTGGCATTTTGGTCCGGGAATGCAACCACGTATTGACGATCTATTTATAGGTATTGTCGATGACGTGCGTGACGTCATCCGTACACAAAACATTTTCGTGGGTTGCGACACTGGACGTCATCCGTACTCAAAGGGTTAAACGTCCTGATAACATTGCGTGCGATAGACACAGGAACATCAAGGTCTTTGGACATGGACTTGTAGCCTTGAGATTGTCCATGCTTGGCTACAATCTTGTCTGACCTCCTCAGACAATTCTCTGGTTTTCTTTCTTTACTCCATGCTCATTGTGGTGACACACAGTGACACAAAACAGCAGCATGACTCCTTTTCTCCATTCAAACTGGTTGAATGGGTATTTTTAATATTGCAGGCACCTGCCACTCACCACAGGTGAGTTCAATTCCAAAGTAAAGGAGAATCACCTGCTTGAAATTTAATTATTTCTAACAACTTATAAAAGGTGCCAATAATATTGTCCGGGCCATTTTAGGATTTCTGTGTGGAATAAGCTGAGATTTCGTAGTTTTTTTTCAGCTTTTTTTGTTTTGTTCCACTGAAAAACCATGTAAATACATTTGTGGATACCAAAATATTTTTATTTATTTATCAATTTTCTGGAAGATATGGTGCATTGTTTGAGGAAAGTGCAAAGGTGCCAATATTTTTGGCCACGACTGGATATACTGTATATAAAATTGAAAAACATGGGTGGACGGTGAATCCTCGTCGCTGTGAAGTCGTGTTCGACTCCTGCGATTATGTCTATTAATTACATACTTTGTGAACGTGAAATGGATGCAACGAGAGTATGTCTTTTAATGACTTATTATCGCACCTTAACTACAGTGCATTCAGAAAGTATTCAGACCCCTTCACTTTTTTCACATTTTGTTATGTTGCAGCCTTATGCTGAAATCGTTTAAATTCATTTTTTCCCTCATCAATCTACACTCAATACCCCATAATGACAAAGAGAAAACAGGATTTTAGAATGTTTTGCAAATTTATTAAAATGAAAAAACTGAAATATCACATTTACATAAGTATTCATACCCTTTGCTATGACACTTGAAATTTAGCTCAGGTGCCTCCCATTTCTCTTGATCATCTTTGAGATGTTTCTACACCTTGATTGGAGTCCACCTGTGGTAAATTCAATTGATTGGACATGATTTGGAAAGGCACACACCTGTCTATATAAGGTCTCACAGCTGACAATGCATATCAGAGCAAAAACCAAGCCATGAGGTCGAAGGAACTTCCTGCAGAGCTCAGACAGGATTGTGTCGAGGCAGAGATCTGGGGAAGCCTACAAAAAAAATCTCTGCTGCATCGAAGGTTCCCAAGAGCACAGTGGCCTACATAATTCTTAAATGGAAGAAGTTTGGAACAACCAGGACTCTTCCTGGAGCTGACCGCCCGGCCAAACTGAGCAATCGGGGGAGAAGGGCCTTGGTAAGAGAGGGGACCAAGAACCCGATGGTCACTCTGGCTGAGATCTATGAAAGAGAAACATGAAAGCCAACAGAATCTTGTTTCTCAGTCTGAGAGTCCTTTAGGTGCTTTTTTCAAACTCCAAGCGGCTTTCATGTGTCTTTCTCTGAGGAGAGGCTTCCGTCTGGCCACTCTGCCATAAAGTCCAGATCGGTGGAGTGTTGCAGTGATGGTTGTCCTGGACGTTTCTCCCATCTCCACACAGGATCTCTGGAGCTCAGCCTCTGGAGCGCCTCGGCAATGCCGCGCTGTGGGATATTTAATTATTTGGCATGGGGGCGGTGTACTTTGAATGTATCTGTACATGTTTTTTTTTTCTTTTTTTTTGTATACAAGATCGAGGCTCGTGCCATTAGTCTGTCAGGTACAGAGGGCAGTTGGCACCACAAGGGTGGCCATTGGCCAAGGTTCATTGGTAACATTTGAAAGGACTATCTTTCAGGGACTCGTTTGTGCCAGGTAGCAATCTCAGATGAGTAGCTTTCAGTAAATTACACCTCGTTAAAGTGAGGTGGTAGTGTTTTGATATTGCATGGTAAATTCATGTATACTAGACACAACAACCCCTGTGTCTATGTAATTGTGACTGAATGTTAAAATCACTTGAACCAGAGATTGTGAAATCAAAGAAGCGAAGCTTACATGTGGAAGTTACAACCCTACCCCTAACCCACAGTGCAGTCATTCTTGTTATATATATAGGGTGTCTCAAAAAGATGTACACACATATATAAGGGTGTCTGAAAAAGATATTTACACATATATGAGGGTGTCTCAAAAAGATATTTACACATTTTGTGAAAGAAAAACTATCCATTATACACCTCAGAAAAGGTCGATATTTGGTGTGTGCAGAAGCAATAGTTTGTGGCACATGGTAAACTATCGCAGATGTTCAAATTTACCGCTGTCAGCTTCTAGACACTGACGACAGCGGCGAATAACTGAAAAACGAACATTCATTGAAACTAAGGAATGAAATTGAATAGTTAGTGCAGCTATCCAAGCAGTTAAAAGTTTCTCTAAAGTACAGCGCCTTGGATTGGGAATTACGATTTGGATAAGGGATAAGCGTGCCAATTTGGTTTATACAGCTGCATGAAGAAGTACTCGTAAATGTATTTTATTTGTCAGATGTAGGGCGCCGCTTTATATGAACTTTTCTAGAGCATTACCTGGTTCCTCCTTAGAACACAAGGGTAGACCAGCATGCACACGAGATTTTTTTTGGAATGTCCCTTCTTTTCTCTACTTTGCTACAAGGCACATAACATATATAAAGGAGCCTTTTCTATGCCCCTGACATTTTACCATAGAATCTCTGTACTGACTGATCACAAACCTTTAACTTTCACTCTGTCCACCCATTCAGACTCTTACTCTCCCCACACATTATACCAACTCAGCTATATCTTGCAATTCACCACGGACATCTTGCACATCAAAGGAATTGCGAACTCCGCGGCTGATTCTCTCTCCTGCATCGAGGTATTGGCGTTGTCTTCAACCAATACATTCGGCATCGATTTTAATGCACTTGCAGCAGCACCATGGGAGGATAGAGGAGTTCCACCATCTACAATCTGAAACAGGTTCGCCTACATTTTGTGATGTACCAATCCCATGGACAGACTATCCTTACGTGTATGATACATCGACGGGACAGTCACACCCTTTTGTAACTGCGGCATTCCGCCATGCTTTCTTCGACACTTTTCACTCACTCGCACATCCAGGTATTTGAGCAACCCAGTGACCATCGCCACACTCTATGTGAAGTGTGCATCGCAATGTACACTTCCCAGCACAATACTTTGAGAGTACATTTTGCTGTGGACCATTTCTCTTGCCTGTGACTTTTATTTTCACATGGACAATCAACATTTATTCCACAACATCATGTATTTTGTTTGCACCTTCCGTTTGATTAACACACAAGGAGGGGGGAGTATTGTAGCGGCATAATTTTGCCTTTCATGTTATGTTTTCTAGATATATTTTAGCTCGGGTTGGTCGAGGGGTTTTCCGATACCAGGTGCAACCGGAAGTGAGGCAAGTGGGTTTGATTGGTCACAGTTGGAATAAATGATTGACTCGGATTTTGAATTCCTTGGATGTCTTTTTCTTCGATGCTAAACACAATTTATCAATCCACGCCAGTGAATTACAGTAAGGATTAACATTTCGGTCGATTGCAAATCACATTTAGGTGAATTATTGTATTTTTCGGCCATCATTTTGGATTGACCCACATTCTGTCAATAACATGCCCACCTGGCCAGGCCAGCATGGGTTTTTATAATGTAGGGTTGCAACACAATAAAATAAATCACTGTGACATTTTGGCGCTCAATCATCATACTAAAAGATGCGGTTAACCCCCACTTTTGCAGGGAAAATGGCCTTAAAATGCTTCTTGTGTTGTGTGTTGTAATCATCATACTAAAACATAGGGGCAATACCCCTGGCGCTCACCTGGTAGAATATATATATATTTTTGTATACATAATCGAGGCTCGTGAAAGAGCTAACATTTTTCACACAAACAAATCAAACAGACAAACAAACAAAGTATATAAAAAGGGGAGCGGTAGACAAGATGGGGAGAGAAGGGGAAGCACATAAACACAACATTTGAGAGCAGGGACATCAGGAATGTGTGGGAGGGAGAGGGCTTGGGGGGAGGCGGTATTAGGAAGGGGGGGGGGGGGGGAGGTGGGAGAAGTATAAACACAAGGACACCAAGGACTTCCAGGAAAGAAGTTGGTATTTCAAAAAAGTGGATTTGGGGTGAAATTAGCGGGGGTAGAAAAGATCAAGGTTTTGGATGGGGGAAGATAAGAGATGGTGGTGAACAGCTGTTTTAAAGACTTGGAGGGAGGAGTGGGATTGAAGAGAGTGAGGGAGTTTGTTCCAGAGGCGGGAGAAAAGAGGAATGAAGGAGTGAAGGTGAGCAGAGAGTCTTGATTTTGGCAGTTTAACCATAAGAGGGTTGCAGGCAGATCTTGTGCGACCTGCAGGAATATTTGGGGGACAGAGTCCAGAGAGAGCTGGAGGAGCAAGGCCGGAGAGGAGTCGGTAAAAGACAGAAAGACCACCAACCTGCCTGCGGTGAGTAAGTGAAAGGCCCTCGGAGGTAGCTTCATCACGGGAGATTCCAATGATTCTGAACGCTTTGTTTTCAACAGCTCAACAGCAACAGAATAAACAGTATACTACACTGACCAAAGGTATTTTAAACCAATTTCAATGGTTGCTAGAAGACAGGGCAGCATGCAAACATAATCATACAAACATAATCATAGGACTTTATACAAACAAACAAAAAAAATACCTTTCGGGGGGCAACCCCAACGCCCCTTCCCCCCCCCCCCCTTCCCATCCTGTATACCTCCTCAGACCACAATATTTCTAATGCTTTGAACAAACATTGGTTTGTCTATTTTGACAAACCCCCTAAAATAGATTTGTATATCTATTTTTGGGGGTCAAACCTCTAGCCCATATTTGACCCCCATAGACCCCATTAAACTTCGATTTTCTTCATGCGTGAACAAACTTTAGTTACAATACAACAAATATAACTTATGCCAAATTTGGTCACAATCCCTTCAGCGGTTTCGGAGAAGAAGTTTCAAGTGTTTACGGACGGACAGACTGACGGATGGCCGACGCGCCATCGCATAAGCTCCCCTGAAATTCGTTCCAGGTGAACGCAAATTTGATAAACCACAAACAAGTATGATTACCTTTTTAAACAGTCCCTAACGCTGTTTAACACTAAACTGAAAGAAATTTGGAGGAATCCCGACATCCGTGAGGCAATCTATACAAACGAACGCACTTGAGCAAAGATCAACTGTAATCTAGATCTGCATGGTTAATAACACAACCCTTCCTCCCGCTTCTGTGGTGTTTTTCCAAGGCGTTGTTCCAAAGCCACTTCTAATAACAAAAGTAATAAAAACATGATTGATCATAGCATCATACCATTGTTATTACAAGACAATATCCCCACTCACAAAGGAGTTTTGTGACTTGCGATATTGCCCCCCCGCTCCCCTTTCCCGCCTTCCCCCCCCCCCACCCCCCACACACTTATGGAAGTAATTTTTATTTTAGGGAATTTATAATGACGAGGCACGGTCTGATCCTTTCAATGACCTGATCTAACATATTATGATAGCATGCACAGTCTGATCCTACGTTAAAACAAGACTGTGCCCCACTAGCGACGTTTAGTGAGGTGAGCCTAGCTAGGTGATCCACACTAATATGTTAAATTTGGAATTTACTATAATACTGTGGCGGACACGAAAGCACTAACGTGGTGACATCACCCCGCACACCAAGTGGGGGTGGGCCACGCCCGGGAGAGAGGCGTGGCCTCACGATATACACGGGGCGAGCAGCCCTGAGAGTTCAGTTCAGTGTTACAGTGAGCTCTTGAATAAAGACTCTTACAAATTACCGCGTTTTCCGCTTCCTCCTTGTTTACAAACAGCGCGCGTAACACCACGCTTTAATACTAGTAAAAAGCCCGTCAAGATGACGGGTTGGAACAGTTTATTCATCAGTGCAGCCTCGTGAGCGTGCCAAAGTCTGAAGCCTCAACCTAGTGTCAGATGTGCTTATATCTTCTTTATTTGTTAGACATCCTATGGACGTAATTGAACACTCATTTTACTCTGTGCACGTTGCACGTCACGTGCAGCGAATTTCATCTCCCTGCGCATTTTATTTATTATTATTTAAAAATACGCTTCTGTACACCGCCCTTGAGACTCGGTTTGCAAACCACCGTCTACATTTAAGTCGAAGAGACATTTATTCTTTTATGGAAAATGTTTTTCGAGTTTGTTTTATCTTCAAAAACAGACTGAAGTGAACACACATTCACGATATTAAAAGATTGGCCTTTAAAACCTAGCCTTATGAAGGGGGACAGACATCTGTATAAACACACAAACTGACATTTTGTTTTATATGGTAGTAAAGCGCGGCGTTACGCGCGCTGCTTGCGAGCAAGGAGGAAGCGGACAAGCGGTAACTTATAAGCGTCTTTATTTGAGGAGCTCACTGTAACACTAGCGCGCTCCGGGCTGCGCGCCCCGTGTATATCCTCAGGCCACGCCTACCCCTCGGGCGTGGCCCCCGCCCACTTGGTGCGCGGAATGATGTCACCACGCCAGTGGGCTTTCGTGTCCGCCACAGTAGATTAATGCACTAAACTCATGCTCATGAATGTGCTCATGACAGTCACTGACACTACTGGACGTTATGGGCCCTGCCCTATGTCCTTTCCTTCAGATCCTGAGTCGTGATATACCTTGGGAAGTGGAAACTGGTTGATAAATTCAAAAAAGGTTCAAAGGAATGTTGAAGTTAATTATAAAATGTAACTGTAAGGAAATATAATTATTGAGGTAAGAAGATATACGTGAGCAAATTACGCGGAATGATTAAATTCCTTACTTTATACCTTTGTAACTGAGTGTTTCGTTAAAACAAATTACGGCGGTGTAATAGAAACAGGTTTCGCTGGTGGTGTAGTGAGCGCACCAGTAATATTTATTTAGTGACATTTTAGGACAATACAGTGCGAAGCAAAATATAATTTATTTTTAAATCTAAGAAATAAACGGTTATACTTAAATATATCGACTCGGATAAAGCCAGAAGCATTCGTGTGCAAATAATTTGTGGAGGGTGTATAGACGTGAACTTATTATCTGGACTGGTCTGTCCTCACGTTTGCCCCAAGAGGAAGGGCGATTTGTGTAAGAATCGGGAAGGTCAATGATGGAAAAAAATTAGTTCCGAAATCGTAAATTCAGTGAGATGTTAAAAAAAAAAACGTATTAATATTTAAATTGTGGTTAGTAATAGTATTGTAAAACGTTAGGATTGAATCGCCAAAGCGAGTATCAAGGTAAATTATACGAAATATTGTTGAGGACGGATTTGTGAACGAAAGAGTCTGTCACGGTTGAACGAAATCAAAGTAAACATTTTAACTTCCGTTTTAATCCCCTCCCACCTCATGCAGTTAAAAACAAAGTCCGAACGTGTCGTTTTGTTTGGCTGTGCATTCGGCAATGGCTTCGCTGAGTTTCGACGGGAAGGTGGCGCTGGTGACAGGTGCAGGTGGAGGTGGGTGCTCTGGGAAAGCCGCTTCTGACGTAACGTCACATTAGTCATTAGGGAATTCCTTTGTAACTTGTCAAATGGTGTGGACATGAAACGATTTCCCGAAACAACCATGTTTACAGTCAGTGTTTGATTCTTTATTGGAGGATTGTAAGGAAATAACATTTACTACTTGTCGAGACGTCATTATTGCAATGACGTCACGTTATTTTTCAAACACCAAGATTATGTACCTTAGCTTAAGTTGTAAGAACCATATAGTGATATAGTTGTCTGGTTTTGTATTTCTGTTAATGCACCTTTTAACCCCTGTAAATCCCTGTGAACAAAGGACAAGGTCGAACAATATTTATGAATATGGGGTAAATAGCTTTTTTCAGTTGGTCCTTTACTCAAACATCCCTGATATGTAATATCTGGGGTGAGTTCCTTTTCCAACCAGAACGGCACTCGGTAGAGAGCATACCTGTGATGGGCTGAACAGTTTACGTTTTGTGTCTTCCAAGACGCCAGATCTAGATTCGGACCTGAACCAAAGTCTGATCAGTACTCAGCTTGTTCTTGTCACCTAATCAAGTATCAACCTATTCACGGAAGTTTTGTTATAATCTGTTCAAAAGTTTTTGAAATATCAAGATTTCTAATTTTTGGCTCCATCTCTCAATGGTGAAGATTTTTTTTTAAAGTCATTCTTCACCATTGAGAGTGAATGAATTTCATATATTCATTCATTCTCAATGGTGAAGAATGACTTTAAAAAAATTCTCTGATCCGGATCTGAATTTTCACCAAAATCTAATAATTTTGTCCTTGTCACACACAAAACTTGTCCACCAAATTTCTTCCGAATCCATCCACAACTTTTTGAAATATCGATATATCATGCTATTTATAGTTTTTGGCACTTTCTTTAAATTATATAGAATCAAAAATTAAACTCTCCTATCCGGATCTTCACCAAAATCTAATCTATTTGTCCTTGTCACACACCCAACCTGTCCACCAAGTTTTGTCCGGATCTGTCCATAACCTTTTGAGATATCCTGCTCACACACAGACAAACAGACGCATACAGAGACAGGGGTGAAAACATAAACTCCGTCCACCTTCAGGGGGCGGAGGTAATAAGCTTGAAGATCCCTCGTCATGCGGCTTCAGCACTCGATCAAGCACTGCATCTCCATGGAAACGGTAAATAGGTGAAGGCTGGCTTGGCAAGCGATAGCTAGCTCGCTACCTTTGCCACCGATACCATTGAGAGATAGGCGCAAAATTATATGTAACTGATATCTCAAAAAGTTTTGGATGTATTCGGACGAAACTTGTTGGACAAGTTGGGTGTGAGACAAGGACGAATCATTTAGATTTTGGTCAAGATCTCAATTCATATCCGAATACGATAATTAATTATTATTATTTTTTATGTGAATCTTCACCATTGAAACCATACATAGTATGACACTTCAAAAAGTCATGGACGAGTTAGGACAAAACGAGGTGGATGAGTTGGGTAAGTGACGAGACGAAGCCGATTCGATTTTGGTTCAGTTCCGGGTCCAGATCCAGCTTATTAGTGGGATACAAAATGTAAAGTGTTCAGCCTGGTGGAGGAATTCACGCTCTACCAAGTGCCCTTCTAGTTGGTAATGGAACTCACCCCTGAGGAGGTTCCCATCGGGGTTCCCATCAGATTCCCCATCGGTGCATCTCACTTGCTGTAGATATTCCTCTTTTATTTTTCATTTTTCATTCTTCTATTGTGATGATAAATTCATCAATATAGCCTGGTGTTGGCTTAGCGGTTAGGGTGCCGGCTTGGGATCCTAGGATCCTGGGTTTGAATCCCGGTCGATCTCTGAATTAACGCCGGGGGGGGGGTTGACTCAGCCTGTCATCCTTCCGAGGTCGGCAAATTGAGTACCAGTTCACTGGTAACTCCCTGTGTCGCAAGAGGCGACTAACAGGGTTGGCGGCAGGAAGGGCATCCGGCCGTAAAACTTTGCTTCAAAAAGGGGACCACGGTGCCCGGAAAAGGCCAACCCCTGCTCTGTGGGGAAAAATGGCCTCTAAAGGCGATTCATTGTGATGATAAATTAAAAGGTGTACAGTGATATCAGCTTGCAAGATGTAACGTTGCGTTAAACTGTTGGCACAAGTTTTTCACTTGCT
Organism: Myxine glutinosa; assembly: GCF_964187855.1. NCBI lineage: Eukaryota > Metazoa > Chordata > Myxini > Myxiniformes > Myxinidae > Myxine > Myxine glutinosa. The sequence goes on along the minus strand of NC_136262.1, from coordinate 23,187,823 downwards.
ATGGTTGCACGAAACTCGCCGCGTAGCTGTCCAGCCAGGGTTCGAATCCCGACCCAACCGTAAGCTGTCATCCTGGAGTTTCACAGGCAGGGTGATTCATCAATGTGTGTGCCGTCCCTTTTCTTGTCTGCCAACATTAGGTGGTGGACATTAAAGCCCCCACGGTGTCCTTCGCGAAGAGTAGGCGAGCCATCACCAGCACCCACAACAAATTACAAATTGTTGCCCTGACAACTGCTCGGAAGGCAATGGCAAACCACTCGGTATAGAATTGCCAAGAAACTGCTTCGGCAGCACCGACGCTGTGTAACAGACTTTGGGATCGGAATTTTGCTTGTCAACACCGGTGTCAGTACGGTCCGTTCAGTCCAAATGTTTGCACGGCACTTTGTGAGAATTAATAATCAATAGAAACGTGCCCACTGTCCACATGCTTTTTTTTCATGGGATCTCATCAAGTTATCATGAGAAACATGTCGGAAATATTTGAAAGGCTGGATTTACTATGCATTTTTATGGCATTTTCATGGGTTCTCAGATTATCGTGAATGAGAAAATGCATCGTTGATTTTATTATTTTTATCAGCATTAAACTTTTAAAACTATTATTCCTTTTGTGTGCAAGAATTTATCGGTGATTTGAAAGGATCTGAAGTTTTATGGTGATGTTGTGTGAACCTGGTGATAAACCATAACTGACACACCCCCTTGTTGACCTGCTGGGACTTCGGGGCATTGGATATCTTCTAAGCATGGAGGGCACGTCCACCATAGTTATTTGCAAGTCCACCAGTGGTTGCATCACTCCATTGTCAATGATATGCTTGTTTTTAAAAATCCTTCACATGTAGGCCTTCTCTTTGTGATTGTTGATTCTGTTTTGTCACTAACTGATCGACTCGATGAGGTGCTCCAGTTGCCCTCTAATAGAGCAAAAATATGTTTTTTAATTATCACTTAAAAAAAAAAATCAAAGTAGTCAATACATACTACTGTGTTCAAAAAGTATCCGACCTTTATTTTTCGTGCGTAAAAAAAAAAGAAGCTAGGGAGGCGTTGATTGGTGCACGTATGTAGGCGATCCTAATGCGCACGCGTGAATTTTTTCCCACCTGCAGAAGCTGTCATTCGACCGCAGACCGCCGATGAGTGAGGACATGTAAGCGAGCGCCGTCGGATTTTCGTTTTTGACAAAATGACGGAAAAACTTGAACAATGCTACTGCATCAAATTTTGTGTAAAGCTTGGCGATTCCCAAGTGGAAACGATCCGCAAGATTTAACACCGTTCATTCCATTATGAAGGAGGATTTGGGCTTCAGGAGAATCTCAGCGAAGTTCGTACCAAAGCTGCTAACGATTGAGCAGAAGCAACTCCGTTTGGAGATCGCACAGGACATGCTGGAGACTGTGAACAGCGATCCCAGCTTCCTCAACACAGTGATCACTGGCGATAAGTCCTGGGTTTATGGGTACGACCCAGAAACCAAGTTGCAGTCATCTCAATGGAAGCATCCAACATCCCCGAGGCCAAAAAACACAAAATTTGATGCAGTAGCGTTGTTCAGGTTTTCCGTCATTTTGTCAAAAACGAAAATCCGACGGCGCTCACTTACATGTCCTCACTCATCGGCGGTCTGCCGTCGAATGACAGCTTCTGCAGGTGGGAAAAAATTCACGCGTGCGCATTAGGATCGCCTACATACGTGCACCAATCAACGCCTCCCTAGCTTCTTTTTTTTTACGCACGAAAAATAAAGGTCGGATACTTTTTGAACACACTACGTACATTTTAGGGCTGGCAATATGGCCTAGGGTACTACACTGTCTATCCTGGGTTTGAATCCTGACCCAGCCATAAACTGTCGTCCCGGTGTTTCACAGGCTGGGTGATTCATCAATGTGTGTGCGGTTCCTCGAATGGACGTTAAACTGGGCGTACCATCTGCCGGCATTAGTTGGTGGATGTTAAAGACACCACTGTGTCCTTCACGAAGTGGAGGCGAGCTAACGCCGGCACCCTGAACAAATTCCAAAATGCTGTCCTAACCTGAGTTGAAGGTCAGGCCTGGCCAGCAGGGTCATGCAAAACGTGGGGCCAAGATTTCCACATTTAAGAAAAATCTGGGAATAGTTGTGGCTGTTAAACAAGGCACCAATACATAACCTTTGCACCGTTATCTTTGTGTATTGATTTCATCAAAATGTATGTTTAGTTCAACCAAAGATAGTTTCACAATTGCCGATGGAATTATTTTTCTCCTTAGGTATTGGCAGAGAATATGCTCTCGCTTTTGCTGCAAGAGGAGCACGTGTGGTTGGTATGTATTGATGCTCGCTGCTCTTTCTTTACTGCAATGGCTTTGCGTAAACACCACGTTGTTTATTGCGCAGTTCAATGCTGACTGGCTAATTGCCTTTTCTTTATAGTGAATGACCTTGGAGGAAACCTAAAGGGTCAAGGGAAGAGTTCACAGGCTGCAGACAAGGTTGTCGAAGAAATCGTTTCCAAAGGTGGACAAGCGGTGGCGAACTATGGTATGCTCTATTGCTTGGATCTTAACTCCTGGATATCAACGGAGGAGGTAGCTAATTAATCCACCACCTGGTACACAGTGCTGAATTGCAGAGTTTCCTGGGGAGTAGGTAATTGATTAATGAGTTATAATCTGACACCCCCATGAATACCAAATGGTACTCGGTAATGAACTCACCATCAATTTACAGAGTGCTGGTGCTACCGAATCAGTTTCTTAGTGAGGGCTCTGATGCGAGGTTTACCATTGCCTTCTCAGCAGTCATTCATGATGGTCGATGCAAACTGTATTGCTGAAAATGTCCACATAAAATCACCTTTGTCAACCATCCTTGCTGATTATATATGGTGTGAGCAAAAATCACTTCCGCTTTGCTGCAAAGCTCAGTTTTGGGTGCTTTGGTTTTAACCTTCACTTAAAATGAGTGAAATGAAACCTTTTTAAAATGAATTATTCTCACTCGGATTTCAAAATCACCATAATGGATATTAATTATCCAGTTGTTTGAACTTTATGTAAGATGATTTATAATACTGACTACCACCAGGTGGCGCTATACCATACTCATTCACATAAATTATAGAGAATTGGGGTCTTCCCCCCACACTTAGCCACCTACCCAAGATTTGCTACGCAGACAGAAACCATGCTTAGGGTACCCTTATGCAACTTTTAAAATTTGATTGGGTTTCGTTCAGTAAATTTTTTTTGGTACTTTTTGAAGCATATATAAACGTATAAACAAATCAACAAACAAATATATAACTTAATGGTATTCATAGAATACTTATCCTGCGCAGTCAAATTGGTGCGAGCCAACTCTTCTGTTTTTGAAGGGTTTTTTTCTTTGATCCAATATGGCTGCCAGACCCCGTGAGTGATGACATCCTACATTTATATTCTCCAATGTAATTGTTGCGTTGATCACGCTCAATAAATTTCAAACTGATCAGACTAAGTGTTGTCCCTGTAGAATTATGACATCATAATTAAGGCACCAATGACGTCATCGTAAACCAGGGGTGGGGAACCTTTTTCCTGTCGAGGGCCATTTCGATTTTTAGAACATCCTTCGAGGGCCATGCTAAATTATTGAATACATATATCGGACTCACCTAATGCGATGGCTGGAACTGTTTCTCTTTGGCGAGGCGTTTGGTGTCAGGTGGTAGTGATGATGATGCTACTCGCAGCTGGTTTTGCAGGTTTGGGTCAGTCAGTCTTGAGCGAAACTGAGTCTTTGCAAGAGTCAGTTTTGAAAAGAACTGCTCACAGCTGTAGGTCGTCCCAAACAGTGATGCAAACTTCGGTGCATGTCTCCTCAGAATGGGAAAATCCTCAGCACGTACATACAGTTTGTAGAACTCGAGCAAAGGGAGGACAAATCTCACACTCTTACTATGTCTCTCCGAAAAGATCGACTGGACAACCCTCCCATCTACTTTCTCAACAATCCTCTCCAAGAAGTTCTGTCGCTCAAGCTTTTGGGTCTCACTATCTGCCATGATCTTTCTTGGGAAAACCACATTTCCAAGCTGGCCTCCAAAGCCAGTCGCCGACTGGGCATCCTCCGTCGTGCGAAGTCCTTCCTCGGCACACCTGAGCTCCTCACCACATACAAGGCTTTCATCCGCAGCTCAATGGAATACTGTTCTCCCCTATGGGCCGGTGCTCCTGCCTCACACCTAGCTCGGCTTCACGCTGTTGAAACCAAAGCTTTCAGAATTATTGGAATCTCCCGCGATGAAGCTATCTCTGAGGGCCTTTCACTCACTCACCGCAAGCAGGTAGGTGGTCTTTCTGTCTTCTTCCGACTCCTCTCCGGCCTTGCACCCCCAGCTCTCTCTGTGCTCTGTCCCCCAAATATTCCTACAGGTCGCACAAGATCTGCCAGCAACCCTCTGATGGTTAAACTGCTGAAATCTCGGCTGTCTGCTCACCTTCACTCTTTCATTCCTCTTTTCCCCCGCCTCTGGAACAAACTCCCTCACTCCCTTCAATCCCACTCCTCCCTCCAGGTCTTTAAAACAGCTGTTCACCACCATCTCTTATCTTCCCCCATCCAAAACCTTGATCTTTTCTACCCCCGCTAATTCACCCCAGATCCACCTTGTTTGAAATTCCAACTTCTTTCCTGGAAGTCCTGGCAGTGTCCATATGTTTTATACCTCTCCCACCCCCCTTCCCATGCCCCCCTTCCCATGCCCCCCCCCCCAAAGCCCTTTCCCTCTCACAGATCTCTCGATCTCTCGATGTCTCCATGTCTCTCGGTCCCTGCTCTCAAATGTTGTGTTTGTGTCCTTCCCCCTCTCTCCCCATCTTGTCTACCGCTCCCGATGTTATATGTTTTATGTGTCGGTTTGTCTTTCTGTGTGATTAATGTTCGCTCTTTCACGAGCCTCGATCTTGTATACAAAAAAACAAAAAAACAAATTTTTTTTATTTTTTATAGATAGATGAATTGCCTCGCGGGCCGGATCAAACGGTCTCGCGGGCCGTATACGGCCCGGAGGCCAGAGGTTCCCCACCCCAGTCGTAAACTCTTATTCCCCATGCGGAGTTCTTCACAATGAGCCAAGTTTCAATTTTTCCATGGAGTGGTTTCGGAGATATAGAGGTGCAACATTTTTCGGTTTTTCCAAGATGGCGCCTGTACCACATGATCTATGACGTCATAATTATCATTCAAATATTCTACAGGAGGAGGCGCTCCTATGGTGAAAATTTCATGTCAATCGGACCAACAGTTGCCGAGAAAATGATTTTTTAAAATAATAATAATAATAAAGGAGTCTTATATAGCCCCATCAAGCAGAGTAAACTACCCTCATGGCGCTTTACATTATCATGCGAACGCACACACACCGCGCACACACACACACAAACATACACACACACAGACACACCTTCACTCTTGCCCTATTCCTCTCCCTCCCCATTCAAAACCCACAGATGTGTACTCCCCCTCCTCCTCCCCCTCCCTCCCCCGCACATGTACACAGACATACTCTCGATCTCTGTTCCACCTCAAACCAAAGGGAAAACAGGACTTAGACTTTGAAAGACTTGTGAAACATAGGTTTTGACGGAGGTTTTAAAGGCAGGAAGAGAGTCAACATGTCGAACAGAGGGAGGCAAGTCATTCCAGAGCAGAGGTGGAGCAAAGGAAAAGGATTTCTCGCCAAACGACTTGGTGCTGGTGCGCGGCGGCTCTAAGGTCATAGAGTCGTCGCTTGAACGAAGCCGTCGCCGAGGTTCATAGAGAGTGAGCAAATCGGAGAGATAGTGAGGTCCCGTTCCACACAATGATGCATGCATGTACACATGTGCTCACGTATGGCATACATACATAACCGATCGCCTAACCCTGCTTTTCGCTTTGCCAGTGCAGGGTAAATATACCAGAAACCTCAATCGAAAAAAAGAAAGGAAAGTGGTCTGAGTGTATTGGCCTGGGATACCACTGTATTCCAAATTTCGAGAGGATTAGTTGGCTCATAAATGGAATGGTATGCGATTGTAATTTGTTGAAAAAAAAAGTAAGAAAGGCACATAAAGAGAACAATATCTCCTCCCTATAAGATGTGGTGAGACATAAGAGGCTTTGATTGTGTATATGGGGGAAGGGTAGGTCAACAATTCCAGCATAAATATGTAATAAATGGATTCTCCAGAAATACCGCATTTTTCGGTATAATAGTCGATGTGAATGAATGAATGAATGATCGTTTTTTTTAAGGCCATTTTTCCCCGCTAGAGCGGGGGTTAGCCTTGCGGGCCCCATGACAATCATGGTTCCCTGTTTGAGGCAATGTTTTTTTATGGCCGGATGCCCTTCCTGATGCCAACCCTTAGTCGCCTCTTACGATGCGCAGGCAGGGATACGGTGTACCTATTCTAAACCGGGGTAGTAAAAGTCGATGTGTTGCGAGTTTAAGTAAAATTGGCTAATTTCCCCATTTTTCTTTCCTTCATTCATTGATAAGTCGATATGGAGTATAAAATGAAGCTAAATCAACTACGGGAGTTGGAAAACCTTTCAGTCAGAACAATAGAGGTGTTAATACCTCCCTGATAATCACAACTCATCACTTGCAACTGCACTTCCAGGGTCATGAATATTAGTGAGCTGTTTGTGCATATTATTTGAATTACGTTGTGGGAAAACATTTTGGAAAAATTGGTAATGTAAATAGTTTTTCAACATATTTGTTATCATACAGAGTCACAGTATTTAGAACAAGCTGCAAAATTATTATCAGCAGTAGCTCATAGTAATAGATATTACATTTTGTTGCAGTTCACTACTCCTTAATAAACATGAACATCTGACAATTATTGTAATACAAACACTCAATGTTTGTCCACCGAGCTTTGTAGGCATGATTAGGAGAATTCCTGGTTTTCTCAACAAAAGATTCGTCTTTGTTCTAATATTTGTATTTCCCGGCGCTCTGATCGCAACATCTATTGGCACCTCGTTGATGACTTGTCCACTCCGGATTTGTAGCGCAGCCAATTTGATTGCTAGATCGGAGATTTCTCGATTCCAGATTCACCACACAACTCGCCCGAAAGCCTGTTCAGGGTGAGGGCAGCACCGTCACCCACACCTACCCCATCCTGACAAGCAATCTTGGCTAACATTTTGGTGTGTACACCTGTAGCTGTTCATTTAATTGTCCATTTGTGTACAGTTGGGCCCCGTTATTTGCGGTTCCGCTATTTGCGGATTCCACGTATTCGCAGTTGATAAAATGTGACCTGTTTCTCTATTCACGGAAAAGTGTCCCGCAAAATCACGGTTTTTTTTTTTTTACCTATTCGCGGCCGTGTTCTGTGAATTCACGGTTTTTCAGGGGTGCAAAATTGTTTTTTTGATGAGCTGTTAGCTTGACATTCATAAAACCTCTCTTTCACCAGCCATGCATAAAGCAGCTGGACATGCTTAAGCAAAAAAACATTCTACGAGCCGCGAACATGACCTGCTTCTGCAGCCGCTAGCTTGACATATTTATTTATAAAACCCATCTTTCACCAGCCATGCATAAAGCAGATGGACATACGTACGCAAAAAAAACATCTTCTACAAGCTGCAAGCATGACCTACTTCTACATTCACTGCTGTGTGCTTTGCGTTCGCATGGCTTTTGTGGCCGCACATTTTAGCCGCACTATAAGCGAGCTTCACGGGATGTTCTGCCAGCTGCTTAAACAAGTCAACCCCGTGAATTATAGAATGCAAACTCTTCATTAAATCTATCACAGTTTGCAATTTATGGTAAAGCATCATCAGAGATCTTACACAATGAAAAAGCTTCGGCGGATGTTCCATCGGCTGCGTAAACAACTGTCTTGGGTCTCAATCATTCTTCTGTCTTGGGTCTCAATCATTCTTCTCTTCCTGTTGCTTTGACCTGCATTTTTGACTCTCGCTATGTTCGTCGTTCAATCATGGCTCCTATGCGCAAGACCAGTGCTGGAGATGCGTCGACTGCCAAGAGGCAGAAGAAAATGATGAACCTGAGCCAGAAAGTGGAGCTGCTCAACCGGCTTTCGAGAGGAGAGAGTGCAGCCTCTGTTGGCAGGCATTACGGCATCAACTAATCCACCATTCGCTACATACGGAAGAAGAAGACGATTCGTGAGAGAGTTTCAGCGAGCGCTGAAATTTCAGTGGCAGCCAAGCGAGCTTTCAGCATTGAGTACTAATGTTGTCACCCATATCAGAAATGTCCACATGGAAAGGATGGAGAAGACTCTCAGCAGATGGATCAAGGACAACACGCAGACGCGGGACTTCATGCTGAAACCCATGATGCTGAACCGTTCCCTAAACCCGCTCACCGAGAACGAGTTGAAGGCCATTCCAAAGGTTTCCGAGGAGGAGGAGGCGGGCAGTGATTAGGAAGAGGTGCCGAGGTCCAACCTCACATCCCAGTTCCTGGGTGAGGTGCTGCAGCACATGCGGGCGATTGCGGACAGGTTGCAAGATGCTGATCCAGTCGTGTCGCGGTACCACAAGTTCTGAGGGGCCTGGATGATTTGCTGTTCCCGTACAAAGAGCACATCAAATGTTGGGCAATCTGCCAGGCAGCTCCCCATTACCCATTTCTTCAGCCCTGTTTCCTCCACCTCAAGACCATCAACACCCTCTCCTGCCGCCCTCTTAGCGTCCTCACCAGCATTCTCACCTTCTCCTACCTCTCCTGCTTCTCCCTTCGTGCATAATTTTGCAGTACTATCATTTGGGTCACCATCAAAGTTCGAGGAATTCATGGGATTTAAATTAATCACCCTCATTATCACCATCATCATTTGAAAGTTGTGTGTGTTTGTAAAATAAAAAGTTATAAACTACACATGATGGTGTTGTTTTTTAAAGTTTAGTTTCGCAGTGCGGTATGGTTACGCTGGTTAAGCACTTTCAATAAACTGCAAGCGCATTCCTTCAATAAATTGGAAATGGTACCTGGTCTTGTCATTTTTTTTGTTTGTTTTTTGTAAGCACTTTCTGTGAAACTGTAATCACGTGCATTTGCGGTTGAAAACATTTTAAACTTTAAAATCTTTTCTCTATGAATCAGGAACCGCCGGGAACCTTTAGCAGTATAACTTATCCCCCTTTTTCCCCCATTGAAACAATGGCGCGGCATACATTCGTGGGATTTTCATCCCCTCACAGATTTTCTTCGACATTCACGGGTTTTGTTTTGCCATTTCCGGGACTTTAATCGACCGTTGCGGATTATCGTCGACATTCTCAGGATTTGCCTCACCATTCGTGGATTTTGCCTCGCCATTCGCGGTTTGTTCCTCTCTATTCGCGGATTTTTCCAACTCGGGAACCTAACCTCGTGAGCTAACAACCCTAACAACCCCCCAACCCCCCATTTTTCCATTGAAAGAATGCCATTCATTCGCAGTTTCGCAATTTGTGGGATTTTCCAGGAACGTATCTCCTACGAATAGTGGGGTCCCACGGTATTTAATTTGTGTTCTTTATTGATTTGATTAATAATTGTCTCTAATGTGTAGTTAAGTGAGGTTAAAGTTATGTAAAGTTACGAAAATGTTCCCTGGGAACGCAGCCCCCCATTATAACACTACCGCTATGAGAATATCTCACCTTCTTTACATCATTTTGTGTAATGTTGCACCTTCTAGGAACGCATCCACGACATTGTGGAAACTTGATATAGTGTGTTTTAAATTAACAATTATACAATTTATTACAGAAAAATATCACACTTTGCAATTTTCTAAATGTATGCAATTCAATGTCTTAAACCATAGATAATTCGATTCTGAGTACAATTTGAGGCAAAAAAAACTTTTGGGAAAAAGTATCAATCTATATGCCGAAAAATACGGCACTTCCTTTTAAAAGTCTCCTGTTTCAATGTCTTGAGTGCGTTACATTGTAAGAGTTAATTGTTTTTCCAATAAAGTAAAGAACCTTTAACAAACCATTGCAGGAAAAATTGTTGAACTATGACGTCTTTAAAATTCCCACCTTCTTGTGGGGTTGGCCAGGGAATGTTTTGGCCCAAGTCTTTCACAAACTGGTTGGCCAGGCCTTGATTGAAGGTTGAAGGAATTTGTAGTTTGTTCAGTGTGCTGATGATGATCCGCCTACTCTTTGGGGTATACCATGAGATATACCCCAAAGAGTAAGATAGATATACCCTAAAGATAAGTCCACCAACTAATGCTACCAGACGGGGCACCCACTTTAATGTCCATTCATTAGAAAGCATCAATATTGAGGAATCGCCATGCATGCAAAACACCAGAATGAAAGTTTATAGCTGGGTTGAGATCCAAACCCAGACTTGACAGCTCAGAGGGGAATGTGCATACCTCTATCCTGGCCACCCTGATACAAGCTGTTGAACTTCATATTTGGAACTTTATTAGAGCACTTTCACACAACAGCCTAATTTTTTTTATGTATACGGGCTTTGTATTAATTTGTTATTCCTGTTTCTTCAGACTCCGTAGAAGAAGGGGACAAGCTCGTGAAGACTGCTTTGGACGCGTTTGGGAGGATAGGTAAAGATGACCATGACGATGAAAATGGCTTTCCTGATTGGGATTCTTTTCTTGTTATTAAAATACCGTATGAATGAGTCTGATAGTCTGATTTGTCGTTTTTACTTTTGCAGACGTTCTTGTGAATAATGCTGGGTGAGTAGGCCATTACTTGTTTCAACGTTGTTTGAAAACATAAAGCACTTTAATATTTGCTGTTTTATTCTCCAAGAACATGCAACCTTACAGAGAGTCACCGCTTTTAGGTGTTTTAACCAAATTTGACCTTTACACAATCTATCTGTACTATAATTTGATTAGGTGTGTGTGTGTGTGTGTGTGTGTGTGTGTGTGTGTGTGTGTGTGTGTGTGTGTGTGTGTGTGTGTGTGTGTGTGTGTGTGTGTGTGTGTGTGTGTCACACTTTATTCTAAAGGGTTCCTGCTGTCGTAAAGTAATAAAAATGGTACTGTTGGAAAGCTAATGATCAATTTACTTGGAACAAAAATTAGGGTCCGTTGAATCATAGAGATGCCTGCTTTACAAGCTTATATTTCTGGGAGGGAAGAGGAAGGATTTGGAGCTATAATGTTGCGGTTCCAACAGTATGACAATGGTACGACAGCTATAGAATAAAGCATTATGGGCATGACAGTAGCACCCAAAATTATATCTATATAATAATAGCGTAAGGACTCGACTTTGTTATCCCTTTTACGCCGCACCCAGTGACCCGATGTCCACGGCACTAATGGATTTACGATCTACGAACCGCGCTCTTTGTTTATCACGTACAGCCATACTCGAAAAATCTGAATTAGCCGACGTTGGGGCCCAAAAGCATCCGATTAACTGCCGATACGACGCCATCTTACGACGCCATCTTACGACGCCATCTTACGACGCCATCGTATTGGCGTCTGCTGGGCGAAGGCGAAGCAAGCCGTCCACTGATTGGACAGTCAAAGGCGACAGCAAGCCGTCCACTGAGTGGACAATCCCAGAGTGGTGCTATGCCGATTCCTATTACGAATCCATTCATTTTTCAAAAGTATATCGTAGCGTTGTCATTTAAGTAGATTGCAATAAATACGTTGTTCATATACGCACTCTTCATTCTCATCTTTCTTCCTAACTCTTACTCGGACAAGCAAATCCCCTATGCCATCCATAATGGTCCACTCTATCCATACACCACATCCTCCCTTCCGTGGATGTTCCACGGGTTTCGGCTAGTATATCATGATACTTCTCGAAGCAATGCAAAAGTAAAGTCAATACAACAACTTACTCTACGTAGTCTAAAGAAAAAGGACATGGGAAGTGCATTTTCACCTCTTGCTTTGTGTTTCCGAGCACGATCTCTATATATTAGCTTTGTTCATGAACTTTGAATAACAGGCACAAAGAGAAGATCATCATTTTGGACGGGGGGTGATCTGATATGGTGGTGAACAACGGTCGTGAAGACCTGGAGGGAAGAAATGAGATTGAAGAGAATGTGGAAGTAGGTTTCACACGCAGATAGAAAAAAGGAACAAATGAGTGGAGGTGAGCAGTGATTCTGGATTTTGTGAGTTTCACTAGAAGGGGGTTAGGGTTAGGGTTAGGGTTAACCTGCAGAAATATAGTGCAGAGGGAGCACATAAAGTGCAGAGGGTACAAGACTAAAAAGAAAGCGATAAAAGACAGAGACCGCCGACCTGTCTGTGATGGGAAAGTGATAGGCCAATAGATTATGATTCGTTGTGCGAGATTTCAATGATCTTGAAGGCCTTCGTTTCCAGGCATCAAGCTGGGGAAGGTGTTTCAATGGGGATGATCAAATGCAGTACCTTCAGAAAGTATTCACACTCCTTGACTTTTTCACATTTTGTTGTTACAGCCTGAATTGAAAATAGATTCAATTGAGATTTGTTGCCACTGATGTACACATAATACTGCATAATGTCAAAGTGGTATTTATTTATTTTATTTTATTTTACAAAATAATAAGTATTCAACCCCCTGAATCAATACTTTGTAGAAGCACCTTTGGTAGCTATTACAGCTTCGAGTCTTCTTGGGTATGTCTGTATAAACTTTGCACATCTGCATTTGGGGAGTTTCTCCCATTCTTCCTTGCAGATTTGCTAAAGCTCTGTCAAGTTGGATGGGGAGTGTCGGTGAACAGCAATCTTCAAATCTTTCCACAGATTCTCAACGGGATTAAAGTCTTAGCTTTGGCTGAGCCACTCAAGGACTTTTACGTTCTTGTTCTGTAGCCAATCCAGTTTTGCTTTGGCTGTATGCTTGGGATCATTGTCTTATTGAAACGTAAATATTTGCTGCAATCTAAGATCTTTCCACTCTGAAGCAGGTTCTCCCAAAGGATTTGCCTGTATTTGGCTCCGTTCATTGTTCCCTCAATCTTTATAAGTCTCCTGGTCTCTGCCTCTGAAAAGCATCCCCATAGCATGATGCTGCCACCACCGTACTTCATGGTAGGGATGGTGTTAGATGGGTGATGGATGAGCTGTGCTCGGTTTCCACCAGACGTAGCACTTTGCATTCAGGCCAAAGAGTTCAATTTCATCATCAGACCACAGAATTTTTTGCCTCATGCTCTCAGATTCTTTCAATTTTTGCAAATGCCAGGCACGTTATGTGCTTTTTTCTTAGGAGTGGAGTGGCTGCCGTCTGGGCACTCTCCCACAAAGCCGAGATTTGTGAAGTGCTGCAGAGACTGTTGTCCTTCCGGCAGGTTCTCCCATCTCCGTCAAGGAACTCTGTAGTTTTGTCATTTTGGTCATTGGGTTCTTTGTCACCTCCCTGACCAAGATCCTTCTTGTTCAGTTGCTCAGTTTGGTCGGACTTCCAGCTCTTGGAAGGGTCTGGGTAGTTCTATATTATTTCCATTTCCGAATGATGGAGCTCATTGTGCGCTTGGGAACTTTCAACGCTCGATAAATTGTTTTATACCCTTCCCCAAATATATGCCTTCTCACAATTCGATCTCGGAGTTTTAATTTACACTTTGACGTTATATTTGGGGTATTATGTGTAGATCAGTGACGAATATCTCAATTGGATCCATTTTAAATTCAGGCTGTAACACAACAAAATGTGGCATCGTATGTATGGTGGTGAACAGCTGATTTGAAGACCTGCAGTGAAGAATGTGATTAAAGAGAATGTGGATGTTGGTTCTACGGGTGGGGAAAAAGATGAACAAAAGGAGGTTTGTAAAAAAAACCAAAAAAATTCATGACTTTGTCTCGCTTGGCTGTGTTCTACTGATTGTGTATGATGATTATTACAACCGGCTGGAGTTGTACACAAGTCTCACATTTATAATCCTTGTGTATTTGCTAATATATAGATTTATTACTCAAACAGCTGAGAATATAGCACCCCAGTTATAAGGCCTGGTGATATTTTTATGCCTCCGTCAAAGAAGTTGCCGGAAACATTATGTTTTCAGGTTGTCCGTCCGGCCGTCAGCCCGTCCGTGATAGGTTTTCGTTACCACGATAACTTGAGAACGACTGAAGAGATCTTAGTCAAAACTTGGTGCAGGTATGTATAATGAGGTAAAGATGAACTGATTCGATTTTGGGGTAACGAGGTCAAAGGCCAAACGTCAGAGGTCATGTTAGGTAAAAATCCTGTTACCGTGATAACTTGTGAACCAGTGATGGGATTCTGACCAAATTTGGTACAGTTGTGTAGAATGATGTAAATATGAACTGATTAGATTTTGGGGTCAATAGGTCAAAGGTCAAAGTCTGTAATAGGTCTATAACTTGAGAACGGCTGAAGTGATCGAATTCAAACTTGGTGCAGGTATGTATAATGATGTAAAGGTTAATTGATTAGAATTTGGGGTCAAGAGGTCAAAGGTCAAAGTCTGTAATAGGTCTATAACTTGAGAACGGCTGAAGTGATCGAATTCAAACTTGGTGCAGGTATGTATAATGATGTAAAGGTTAATTGATTAGAATTTGGGGTCAAGAGGTCAAAGGTCAAAGTCTGTAATAGGTCTATAACTTGAGAACGGCTGAAGTGATCGAATTCAAACTTGGTGCAGGTATGTATAATGATGTAAAGGTTAATTGATTAGAATTTGGGGTCAAGAGGTCAAAGGTCAAAGTCTGTAATAGGTTTATAACTTGAGAACGGCTGAAGTGATCTAATTAAAACTTGGTACAGATATGTATAATGATGTAAGGATTAACTGATTAGATTTTAGGGTCCCGAGGTCAAAGGTCAGATGTCATATCAGGTAAAAATGTGATAACTTGTGAACAGCTGAAGGGATTTAAATTAAAACTTGGTACAGATATATAATGATGTAAACATGAACTGATTATATTTTGGGGTCAAAAGGTAAGAGGTCACGTCTGGTAAAAATGTGATATCTTGAAAACAGCTTCATGGATTTGAATCAAACTTGGTGCAAGTATTATAATGATGTGATAATGTGGGCGGAGTCCTATCGGTCGACGTCGTGACGTCGAAGAGTCTTGTTTTAGTTTGCTTTGATATATCATCTTATTGATGGGATTTTGAGTTAAACTGCTTTGGGATTCATTTTGAAGAAAGAAAATGCCCTTTGGATTAATGATACCAACTATCATGACTGTAATAATTATTTTTATTTTTATTATTATAGTTTGGAGGATAGCTCAGACGTATCATGCGTACTCACCTTGGAACATTCCTTAGTTCAAATCCTGATCCAGCTATAACCTCTCCCCCTGATATTCACTTGCAGGGTGAGGCTTCAATGTCCCTTGGATATACGTCAAGCTGGAGGGACTTGTCTGCCAGTACTGGCTGTTGATGAACGTTAAATATCCTACAGTTTCTCGCAAAGAGTAGGCAAGTTATCACCGGTCCTCTGAACAAATTACAAATACGCCTACCACCTTAATTTGAACATCCGGCCCGACTAGGTAGTTTGTGAAAGACTATGCGGACCAAAAACGTTCCCTGGCTGACCCTACAAGAAGGTGGACACATTTTGGGCTGTTGTGGTTCTATCGTATGCAGCACAAGGTTGTGAGTAGTATCATTAGCTGAAAACATGGCTGTACCACTGATACACCACCTCCTGTAGTTTATGGCAGGGATTTTGTATTTGGCCATAGTGCTGGCACCAGCTCGCTTACTCTCTGCGAAGGACACCATGTGATCTTTAACGTCCATGGACTAAAGCTGGCAGACGGAACGTCCAGTTTTACATCCATCCGAGGGACACCGCACGCAATGATGCCTCACCCTACCTGTGAGACGCCAGAGTGACAGTTTGTAGCTGCGCCAAGATTCAAATCCAGGCTGTAAAAAACATATGAAACCACATATTCAGGATATTCAAAACATATTAAACCACACACTCCAGGCTCGGAGACGAGTTTGCATTCCTCTCGGCCGAGGACATCCTGCCAGCCCAAAGTAGTAGCTGTTTTACCATGATTAATTCCACTCATGCATGACATTTATCCCATGATTAATTCCACTCATGCATGACATTTATCCCTTTTTTTTTACCTGTTTCCGTCATCTAGGATTCTGCGTGATCGTTCTTTCCCCCGGATCAGCGACACAGACTGGGGTAAGATTGTGTGTTGTGTGTGTGTTGTGTGTGTGTGTTGTGTGTGTGTGTTGTGTGTGTTGTTTGGCAGCAATATTTCTGATAGCAGAATCCTCAATTCCTATTCTTTATGAGCAGCAGGGGGCAGACATGCAACACGAACAGCACACGCCATTTTGAGTCGAAGGAAGCCTTTAAATCCCAGTATTTGTTTTAAAAAGATAAAGAAGAGTAGCAGCCGAAACCAGAATCCTATCCAGGTTCCTCCATCCATCTTTGTCTGTTTGTGTTCCCCCTGATAATCCAGTGCTGTATTTGGTCAGTTATTTCATTATAATTACACTTTTTGTTACAGACAGAGGAATTTGGTGCGTTTGCTTTTAAACAGATTGCGGCTCATCGAAGAGTTGAGGCTCGTAATGTTCACATTCATGAAAACTGTCGCATGGCTAGTCACCTCACCAATCCTGCAAATTTGAGTGTATGCAATACATCCATTTCCTACCCCGCCTCCCCTTCCCACACCTCCCCCTTTCCCCTGCTCAACCCCACACCCCTGGGTCATTTGCCTTTTCTCAGGAAGTTTATAGTGATACAAACCATAACCACAACAACAATATTCCAACTGTTATGACATGAGGCAAAATATCCTGTCTTTAGATTTTATAATCGGCCTTTTTTTTAATGTCTCTGCCCCCAAAGGTGGCTGGATGCATTATGTTTTTGGGTTGTCCATCCGTCCGTATGTACGTCCGTCCCTATGGGCTAAACCTAGTTTTTCTCAGCAACCACATGTCCGATTGAGACAAAACTTTCAGGGTCGGAGCGACACCCATGTAGAAGGTATTTTTTGATAATTGTGACATAGGTCACATGGTATGGCAGCCATCTTTGATTAAACGCGAATAATTAAAAAATATTTCTCGGAAACTGTTGAATCGAAAAATTTGAAACTTGGAACATTATCAAGTACTCCCAACTAGCCGAAACCCGTGGAACATCCACGGAAGGGAGGATGTGGTGTATGGATAGAGTGTACCATTATGGATGGCATAGGGGATTTGCTTGTCCGAGTAAGAGTTAGGAAGAAAGATGAGAATGAAGAGTGCGTATATGAACAACGTATTTATTGCAATCTACTTAAATGACAATGCTACGATATACTTTTGAAAAATGAATGGATTCGTAATAGGAATCGGCATAGCACCACTCTGGCCACACTGGCGCAGTGGTATGTGTCAATGGAAAGGAACAGCAGTAGAACCATAGACTTGCTGTGTAAGACAATTGTTTATGAGACTCATAACATCACGTCGACAATTTTGATTGTGCTGATTTTTCTGAGGTTAGCGTACACCGCGATCGACGACACCGGCACAAATGCATGCTCAGGATTGTCCACTCATCGGACGGCTTGCTGTCGCCTTCGACTGTCCAATCGGCGGACGGCTTGCTTCGCCTTCACCCAGCAGACGCCAAGAAGATGGCGTCGTATCGGCAGTTAATCGGATGCTTTTGGGCCCCAACGTCGGCTAATTCAGATTTTTTGAGTATGGCTGTACGTGATAAACAAAGAGCACGGTTCTTAGATCGTAAATACATTAGTGCCGTGGGCATCGGGTCACTGGGTGCGGCGTAAAAGGGATAACAAAGTCGAGTCCTTACGCTATTATTATATAGATGGGGAACAAAAGCATGATGATGACATCATCGGTGAAGTTGTATACCCGCCATAAATGTTTTAATCGAATGCCTTATCCTAAAAATATGAAATTGCATTCACATGATCAATGACCCATTTGTATTGAAATATAAAATTTATGACATCATAGGTCACATGCTTTGGCAGCTATATTGGATTTAATCTAAAACCTGAAAAAAACCTTCTCCCAAACCACCAAAGCGATCGACTCGAATATTTATGTGTGTTATCGACTAGGCATGGCATTTAAAAGTTAAACACAACAACTTAATCAGTCACATGGTGTGGCAGCCATATTGGATTGAAGGGAAATATTAAATAATTATATGTCAGAAACTGCTTGCCCTATAGATGTGACACTTTACAAATGTCATCTAACACCATTGCTGCATATAGTTTGAAAATTATGACGTCGTAGGTCATGTGGTTTGGCAGCCATATTGGATGGAAAAACAAACCTTAACCGATCAACACAAAATTTCACAAATGTGATCCCCTACCCATACATATGCATAGTTTTACATTTTTAAGGTCATATGTCATGTGGTTTGGCAGCCATATTGGCTTGAAAGCCGATATTTAAAAAAATCCCTTTTCCGAAACCGTTTCACCGACCGATGTGAAACCTGTCCTGTGGTAAAAAAGTGATACTTGAGAACAGCTGAAGGGATTTAAATCAAACTTGTTTATTGTTAGGACAGTGAACAAAGGGCATCTACCCATTGTCATGGACAGGAAATATGCGGAGGCATATTGGCGACACAGTCGCAATGCTATAGTTTTGCAGTATTTTTTGCAATATTTCTGAAGTCGTCTTATGCCTAAAATGGTGGATTGGAACCCTACTGACCTGCTGTTGTTGTCACCCCCTCTGTCTCCCTGTCTTGTGTCCCGCTCCCTTTATTGTATGTCATATGTGTTTGCTCATAATACGAGCCTCTGGTTCATTTGGAACAGCCACCAAAAAATAAAGGCTGAGCTCTGTTTAATTCTTTCATAACGTTGCACTTGGATGGATTACTGCAATATGCTCTGAGTAGGCCTGCCCACCTCTTCTCTCAAACCCTTTAAAGTCATTCAGAATATGGCAGCCATGTTTGTGAATTTGATCACATCTCTCCAATTCCCACAACACTTCAGCTCTGAGTCCGCCAACAGATATATTTCAATAATTTGCTGATGTCCTTTGATTGCAAACATAAGAATTGGTTTGTGCCTACATTTGTCACCTAATTTCATCAACTACTACCCTTGAAATAAAAGCTACCATCAAACACCAAGAATCTCGTGGTTATTCCTTGTGAGGGTAAAGAATTCTGATAATCAAGCATTTTTCAAATGGATACGTATGTTCCTCAGTAGTCGCCATGCTGCCTCTTAAAATTCAGATAATCACATCGATATTATAAGAGGAGCCGTGTCTGTCTGTCTGTTTGTTTGTTTGCCGTGTTAAAACTTGAGAACGGATTAACGGATTTCAATAAATCCAACTACGGTGGATTTGGATAACTCCTGGGATTGTTTGTGATCCAATTTTTTTTTTATGGGCACATAGACATGCGTGTCAAAACTGCAAATGCCAACACGTGACGTTGGTTATCCCTGCACAGAGAGCAGGATCTCCCAGGAATCCTTTTTTTTCCTTCCGCCATAGATTAGCCATCGCAGCAAAGATTGGTATTTCCGTCAGCGACGTGACGGGTCTTATATTCTAGTCCTAATAAAAAAACAAATGCTTCCTAAAATTTGATGTTTTCACTGTTTCCTTTTTTTAATTTTTACTATGTTCTTACCTTGGTCCTACTTCGTAAAGTGCTTTGAGATTTTGCTTCCAAATGAAAACAACTCTATAAGGAAGCGATTGAATATTATTTGAATATTATTTCCTGTTAATGGCTTTATATATATATATATATATATATATATATATATATATATATATATATATACAGAAGCAACTCCTTTGATTTCTATACAATTCCACGCTACTGGACCAATTTTTCCATACATACTGGGGATACCCAGGGTCATGGGCAAAACCCACCCTATCCCAGGCAGGTGTGTGTGTATGTTTGTGTGTGTGTGTGTGTGTGCACATCTGCAAATCATATAAATAAACGACAACATGTGACTAAGGAGAAATTGACATCATTCAAGGAAATGAGGTCATTTGGTCCAACATTGATGTGGTGCACTTCCAAGTTAATTTTTGCTACAGCTTTAATCATCAATCTTCTTGATGGCTTATTAAGTCTAAATAACCTGATGTTTATCGGGTGACCCAACCCAACTTGTTGTTTCAATATTGGCCTGTTTATGACTCCCATCTCAGTAATTAACTCGTTACTTTAACTCTCTACGCATATCCTTGTGATTGATGTTAAAGTGCACTGATGTCTTAGATGCTGTAAATAAATATACCATACACAGTTAAATAAATTACCAATTGCAATCAATTAATTACGACCTTACCCCTCAATGACTCACTGGGCTTTACCTCTTGTGTAATTTCCAGATGGCTCTTAATGATCTTGTGGGCTCTTTTTTAATTGGAAGTGATTTGCTTTGCTCATTCATTGTGTGTTTGGAGCTTTTGCTACAGGACGGTTGTGATCTCATTATCAATCCAGATATTGTTCATCGAATTCATCTGCGGGGATCGTTTATGGTGACCAGAGCGGCTTGGAATCACATGAAGAAGCAGAAGTATGGCAGGTACTGAACAAACTACACACAACGAACTCCCTGAGCCTCTGCAACCGAACACTGCACACAACCATTTTCTTTATTGGTGCCTTTAGGGAATACTTTACTTGTACTCGTAATAATCCTCTTAATGGCTTTTCACCCTCGGCAAGCCTAAATGTAAAATGCGCCATCAGCATACTGTACTGGATAGATTAGCCCTCTGCACATTATTTGAGTGGCTCTGAAACCAAGGTTGGTTTGTTTTGTTGCTTTTTATTTATTTATTTGATTACGGATGCAGGCTGTGTCTTTGTATAAAGCATTTTGTGGCTGTTCCAAATTGCCCCGGAGATGATGGTGATGGACCTTTTGTGTAAACCACTGCAGTCCCTGTCGAGAGGGTTTCATGAGTGCAATTTCAGGACTTTGATAACTACAGTATGATTAAGAATTTATGATAGTACAAGTCAAAAGTCATGGTATTGTGGAACGTGAAGACCGTGGAGTTTCCAGCATCACTCGGCTTTTTTGGTTCTTTATGGTAGAGGTCGGGGTTTGGGATGGTTTGTTCAGCATGACGAGGAGGAAGGGAGTGGAAAAGATTCCTGTTGTATGACTTTAGATAGTATACAATGCAGCCACAGAATGCTTGTGAGACACGGGCGGATATTATTTTAAGAAGATGTTGAGCGGATTAATTGAGCAGCTCCATGCTGATGGGAATCGAGCTTCCTAAGTATTGTGGATTATTAATTATTAGCCCCTATTGGACTTGGTCCGAAACAGGGGCTTATGGATTTGGTCTTGTCCGTGCATCCGCAACCATATCTTGGAGATGTATGGATCGATATTTTTCGTACTTGGCACACAAAGACAATACATGATGGTGTACATATGCACGTCATTTTGTTTGGTGAAGCGATCAAAGATGGCTAACTGACGGCCACTTTGGTTGTAAAAAAACAAAAAAAAAACGATGTTGAACACATCCTCAACCATTTCTCGGAAATGCATTTACCAATATTCAATCTTTAGGCACAGACAACAAATGATGGCTTTCATATGTGCGTCTTTTTTTTCGATAACAGATCCAATATGGTTGACTGGCAGGAATTTTGTTACTTAAACTTGTCACCAACCATTTATTGAACATGCATAGTCTGATTTGGTTCAAACTTGGCACAAGCACAGCACATGACGGCATATACGTGCACGTCACTTTATTTTGCGATTGATCAAAGATGGCCGACTGGTAGACTGGCGGCCATTTTAGTTGTAAAAAAAACCAAAACAAAACTGACATTGACCACATCCTCAGCCATTTCTCGGACATGCATTTACCGATCTTGTTCAATCCTGGCATGCAGATAATGAATGATGGGCTTTTTTTTCTGAGATCAGATCCAAGATGGCTGACTGGCGGCCATTTTGTTACTTAAACATGTCCCCATCCATTTTTCGGACTTGCATGGACTGATTATTATTGTATTTTTTTTTGAAACTTGGCACAAAGACAATACATATAAAGACATACATATACAACAACAACAACAACAACATGCATTTTAAAGGCCATTTTCCCTGCTAGAGCGGGGGTTAGCCTTGCGGTCCCCATGACAATCTTCTCCATTTCGCCCTATTTTCTGCATCTCCCCTTGATAACCCCCTTGCCCGCATTTCTTCTTCCATCATCTTTAGCCAAGTCTTTCTCGGTCTTCCCCGTCCTCGACTTCCTTCTACATTCATTTCCATCACTCTTCTCAACCAGTCACTTTCATCCTTCCTCAACACATGACCAAACCATCTCAACCTGTTCCTCTTCACAGCATCAATCACAGGCTCTATTCCCATCATCTTTCGCAATTCATCATTTGTCTTCCTCTCTCTCAATGATACTCCGCACATCCGTCGAACCATTCGCATTTCCACCCTTTCCAACATTCGTTGCTGCTCTACGTTCATTACCCATGTCTCGCTCCCATAAATCATAACACTTCTCACACATGCAGCATACACCTTTCCCTTCAGCTTCAACGACACTCCCCTCATCATCAGCACGCCACTCAGTTTCCGAAACTTCTTCCATGCACATCTCACTCTAGGAACCGTTGCCGAGTCTGATCCACCTTCTCCATTCAGCACGTCTCCGAGGGAGCAAAATGTTTTCACACCTTCCAGCTTCATGCCGTCTCCAAGATCCAACTCAACATTTCCTCCATCTGCAGCTCCCTCTGTGCACACCTTACATTTGAATGTAGCTGCCACACTGGTTAATGACCCTCTCGGACCACTACATTTTTGATGAACCCACTCAGCGCACATTGTACATTGAATGGAGTTCGCTCCGACACCCTTCCTGCACACAGCACAGGGCCACTTCCCAGTTCTTTCCACCTCACCACATGCTTTACCACTTGCCATCACCTTCGTCTTTCCGATATTCACCTTCAGATCTTTTGTTTCCAGACATTCCTTCCACTTGTTCATCTTTTCCTTCAGTCCATCCATACTTTCCGCAATCAACACCAGATCATCTGCATACAACAACTCCCACGGTAAACCCTCCTTTACGTTCTGAGCCAGCACCTCCATCACAGCTACAAATAGTAGTGGACTTAGTACCGACCCCTGATGCACTCCCACCTTCACCTCAAACTCACCACTGTTCCCGTCCTTACAGCTGTGCTTACAGCTGTGCGCGCTCTTTTGTACATTGCCATCACTACTCTGATCAACCATTCCTCCACTCCTAACTTCCTCAATGCCCATGTCAATACTTTGCGTGGAACCCTATCGAATGCTTTCTCCAGATCAACAAACCCAAGAAACAACTTCTTCCTCTTCTCCATGTACTTCTCTTGCAACTGCCTCACAATGAAAAGCACGTCTGTCATTCCTCTTCCTGGCATAAATCCAAACTGCATTTCGTCGATCTTCACTTTCTTCCTTATCCTCCTCTCCAACACCCTTTCCAATACCTTCATTCCATGCTCCAATAACTTTATCGCTCGGTGCGAGCCACACTACAGAGGGTCACCTTTCCCCTTGTATAGAGGGACGAGGGTACTCAGTTCCCAATTCACTGGAATGCGGCCTTCTTTCACCACCAGATTACAGATTTCTGTCATTCTCTTCACACCCCAACTTCCTGCTGCCTTCAACATATCTCCCACAACTCCCGTCGGCCCTCCAGCTTTTCTACCCTTCATTGCTTTTATCGCTTCCTCAACTTCCTTCTCAGTTATCTTCTCTGCCGGTCCTAAAACTGGGTTACTCTCTGTTGCCAATCCCATTCATTCTCTGTATTCAACAGCATTTCGATATATCTTTTCCATCTTACTTTAATTCCATCTGGGTCGACAACGATTTGTCCCACTTCATCCTTCAAGCAACTCAACCCCATCACATAACACCTCTTTTTCGCTATCTGCTTTGCAATCCTGAATACTGCTTTCTGACCCTCTTCCGAATCCAAGCGTTCTCCGAACATTTTCCTCCATGCCTCCTGCGCCTTTGCTACCTCATTCTTTGCAGACTTCCTGGCTGCCTTATAACTTTCATGCTCTGCTGTTTCTGCTCCCGTACCCTTCGCCTTCTGCCACTCCTTGAACTTCTTCCTCTTCTCGTCAATCCTCTTTCCAACTTCATCATCCCACCACCATGTTTCTGAGTGCCTCGGTGGTCCTTTTGTCCATCCACATACCTCACCAACGGCTCCCAACAGACTAGCTTTCATTGACATCCAACCACTTTCAAGCTCAACCACATCATCCTCGACCCTACTCAGCCTCTCTTTTAATGCCTCCCTTACTGTCACCTCTTTCAACCTCCACACCTTCATTCTCGGTTGGTACTTCACCCGCCGAGCTCTCCTCGCACCTTTCACCCTTATGTCGCAGACAACCAAGTGGTGATGTGAAACAGCCTCTTCCCCCGGGATCACCTTTGTGTCCCGGAGGTGCCCCCTATCTCGCCTACGCACCATCAGGTAGTCAACGGTTGTCGTCGACCCACCTGACGTGTATGTAACAAGCTTATTATCCTCTTTCTGGAACTGAGTATTACAAACCAACAAATCAGCTCCATCAGCAAACTCCAAAATCCTTTCACCTTCTCCATTTCTCACACCACATACGTAACCCCCGTGAACTCCGTCAAAACCATCCATACGCCTTCCCACATGTCCATTTAGGTCTCCTCCTACCACAACAACTTCCTCATCTTTCACGTTTTCCATCAGCTTCTCTATCGCACACCAGAACTTGTCCTTCTCTTCATCGCTTCGACCAACCTGCGGAGCATATCCCGAGATGACGTTCACCAAGAGCTTTCCAATCGTCATTTTCACCATCATCAACCTATCACTCACTCTAGTCACACTCACCACACTGTCTACAAACTCTTCAGAAAACAGGACACCAACACCATTCACACCCTCCAGGCACCCTTGCCACATAAACTTGTATTTCTGTCCCTGCCTACCCTTCACCATTCTCACACCACTTCCCTTCCATCTCGTCTCTTGCACACAACATATGTCCACTCTTCTTCTGACCAATACTTCCACCACTTCTCCTGATCTCCCTGTCATTGTCCCTACATTCCATGTCCCAAACCTCAGAAACCGATCTCCACTCCACATGATCTCCACATGAGTATACATATGCAGAAGATTTTGTTTTGTCATCCGATCAAATGTGGCCCACTGACAGGCTTTAACTCCATACAGCAAAATTGCTAAAAGCATGGCTGCGGGCTATGACATTTTATGTCTTTTTCTTTTTGTTCAATTTTAAGTGAGTGTTTCATCACATTCCTGACCCTATCCGTGTAGTTGTTTTAGAAATTCTTCGTGGTCAAGAGGCGAGCGGCTTATTGCAGAGTGAGTGTCCTGCTTATGCAGCCCATTGCCATTACCATGCGCACAAAGCAAAATTCGGGGTTAAGCAATTGGTTCATGTCCATCTGTCCATCTGTCTGTTTGTCTCATCAGTTTATTACCGATGAACAACGTATTTAAATCAAATGTAATATACGAGTATTTAACACAAATCGGAACATGATTAGGATGACAAGTCCTTCTTCTTTCCGCACCTTGGCTCTAGATTCGTCCCGACCTCACATGTGCAGAGAGTAGTGAGATAATATTTTTACTCTGTCTGCCTGTCTGGCAGTCAAAATAAATTGAAAATAATTCCTAACAGGAAAACTACGGTTTTTAAGGATGCCATAATGGATACAAACAGCAGGCACGAATAACTAATGTAATGTGTTAGATAAGGTGATGTAATAGATGCTGTGGAAAATGGTGGTATAGCTGGAATTAATTTATTTATATGACTTTTACAATCTTGATTTTATTGAAATTGGATTATACACTTGAAGACTGAAGAACAAAAATTGCCTGTCATACTACTTCCAAAAACGTCCAGTTTTGCAATGCTTCAATTTAAACTAGAACGGCACTCGGTAGAGAGCATACATCCGCCAGGCTGAACAGTTTTTGTATTCCACTGATGGGCCATATTTGGATCCGGATCTGAACAAAAATCTAATCGCTTGTCCTTATCGCCCAACCAACTGAACTCTCATCCACCTACTTTTGTCACAAGTCATCCACAACTTTTTGAAATATTATGCTGTATATCGTTCTTGTGCCTATTACTCAATGGTGAAGTATCACTGAAGAAATTAAAAAAATTCTTTCATCCAGATCCATATACACACCTTCATCAAAATCGAATCTATTCATCTTTGTCACACACCTAACCTGTCTGCTAAGTTTCGTCCGAATCTGCCCATACCTTTTTTGAGATATTGTGATATATATATATATAATAATAGGCGAAGGTGATTCTGTCTGTCTGTCCGGGGGTGTGGCTTACTTCGTTTGCAGAGTAGCTCCACCCATTCTTGGAGAGGCTTAATATAAACAAATATCCACCATTTTATTAACTTGAATAGCTTTGAGGCCTGTTTAGTTTGGCCCATGCTGTCTTTCTCTCTCACACAGGTTTATTTCAACTCTAATTCGATATATCATTTCATTTTTAACAGTCGCTAACATAGTTTTAGACTCGGTTGAAAAAAAAACGGAAAGAGAATCACATGAAAGTTTCCGTTTATAGAACGAAATGATTTCTCAAAGGCCTGTAAAATAAAGCCCATTTATTGAGTCACCCTCACGATTTTATCTCGAATTCACCATCTGATTTAATTTTTATCGATGGTTTTAGACTCGGTGT
Organism: Myxine glutinosa; assembly: GCF_964187855.1. Taxonomy (NCBI): domain Eukaryota; kingdom Metazoa; phylum Chordata; class Myxini; order Myxiniformes; family Myxinidae; genus Myxine; species Myxine glutinosa. Next base: position 23,161,045 of record NC_136262.1, on the reverse strand, counting down.
CAGAAATAATTGAGAACATTCACGCACATACGGGAAATTGCCGAGATATATATTTTTTAAATCGCGGCACGGTCGGCCATACACCGCCTAAAATAACAGATGGGAAAATGGCGAGATATATTAAAAATTTGTGGCAAACTTTTCCATTTGATGACAATCGTCACGATTAAATATTTAATTTATACGTCGTCACAATAATGTGGAGAGAGGGGCATAGCTTCGTTCACGTATCGTCACA
>NC_136262.1:23140807-23153307 GCF_964187855.1 Myxine glutinosa | reverse complement strand
AAAGGAAGAGGAGGGGAGATATGTGAAAGCAGTCGGTCAGGCACAGCAAGGTGCTTGGACTAAGTGGGAAAGTGTGCGGGTGAGGATATTGAAGTGGCAAGAGATTTGGAGGATGGAGCCAATATTGTTGAATTTCCTGTTGCGGGCAACGTATGATGTGCTTCCGTCACCAGTAAACTTGAGATTGTGGGGGTTGTTGCAGGAGGAGAGATGTTATTTGTGTGGAGGTGTGGGAACGGTGCAGCATGCACTGAGTGCATGTTCAGTCGCATTGGCAGCAGGACAATACAGGTGGACAATATAATAGCAGGACAATACATGATCAGGTGCTGGCGGTGGTGGTGAAAATGGTGCAACAAGAGGTGCTGAGGTCGAGAGAAAGAAGAGTGGAGAAGACTGATGGGGGAGAGGTGTGGTTTGTCAAAGAGGGCCAAGTGGTAAGAGGTGGAAAGAGGAGGAGGTGGAAAGCAAGAGGGCTGTCAGATGCTTGTGATTGGCAGGTTGTGGCAGACCTAAAGCCACAATTGGTATTCCCAGAGGAGATCTGTGTGACAAGGTTACGGCCTGACATTGTCATTTGGTCAGGTGCAACAAGACAGGTTATCTTAGGGGAATTGTCGGTACCTTGGGAAGAGAATATGGAGGAGGTGCACGAGAGGAAGAGAGCAAAGTACAGTGAGCTGGAGGCAGAGTGCCGGGAGAAGGGTTGGCGAGTTTCGTGTCAGCCATTTGAGGTGGGGTGCAGAGGGTATATTGGCAATTCCTTTTCTGCATTTCTTGCTAGGCTGGGAGTGCGTGGGACAGAAAGAAGGAGGATGTGTGACAAGGTGGTTTGAAAGGCTCATTTTTTATATGGAGAAAGTTTATGGAGGCACGTCGAACGGTGTAGGTTGGTTGTGTGTGGTTTTTTTTTTGGTTTTTTTTTTGTTACGATTATTATTTCTTATTTTGTGTATATGAGTGAGTGGGTGAGGGTGTGTGTTTTTTGCATGAGTGCGTGTTTTTGTATGTTCAGTGGTGTATGTTGTAAGGGTAGGTGGTTGGTTGGTTGGTGTTGTGTGTGTGTGTGTGTGTGTGTGTGTGTGTGTGTGTGTGTGTGTGTGTGTGTGTGTGTGTGTGTGTGTGTGTGTGTGTGTGAATGAAAGAGAGGGATAGAATTGTAAGGAACAGAAATGAAAAAACGAGGTGTGTGTGTGTGTGTGTGTGTGTGTGTGTGTGTGTGTGTGTGTGTGTGTGTGTGTATGGATGTGTATGTATGTGTATGTGTGAATGATCTGGTGTGTTTTGTTGGTGAGTGGTGAAGGGTATAAAGGTGGGTGCTTGAGTGTTCCACTGTGTTTGTTTGGTGCTGTGGATTCTGGATGTGGAGGTGTTGTTGTTGTTGTTGTAGTCTGTGTTCGCACTGGCTGGGGGTGGGGGTATGTACGCATCCAGGTGTAGTTGCTGCATGTGGATGTGTATGTGCCCCTGCTGGCCCACCTTAGCTGACCGTATCGAGGTTGAAGGGCCGAAACGGGATGATGCTGAGGACCTCGACTGAGGACCCGGTCAGTGCGGCACACTTGTGACCAGGTGTGTTTTGAACATATATATATATTGATCAAGGCACCTCCTAGCTTTAATGGTGAGCACCAGCCATGAATTATGTCTCACGGTAAATACCGCATAACCCGCAAGGAACCAACAGCCTGTCTGCCACACAGATATATATATATATATATATATATATATATATATATATATATATATATATATATATATATATATATATATATATATATATATATATATATATGTGATCTAGTTGGGCTTGTGATCATTCTTGACCTCAAATGTTAATATTGGAAGACTGGATTATTCCTGCCATTGAAAGTCATGGGCACCTGCCTGGAATCATGGGCACCATGCTGTAGATGGTCACTACCCAATACTTCCTAGGCATTAATCCATATTGGAGTTCCTGCAGGTAGAAATTAATAACTCTATTCTTTTCTTATTATTTGGATGCTGCTTATGTGCCTTGGTCCTTTCTCTTCTTCTCCCTGCATGCTTAATATCTTGGATATGATAAATATCATTGTTCTCATTTCGTGGAGAGGGGTAAACCATGTGACCTACCAGTCTGCACACTGGTGTGGAGATTAAAGGGCAGGGATTTATCAAGTAAGAAGCCATATAAGAGCATTTCTGAACGAGATAGGATCACCCAGCAACATGCTTGTACTTGGTTGTAAGTGCAGCCGATGTAATGCACTTGATGTTTGGTATGGACGAGAGCAATCTAACTTTCAACTCGGTGTAAGCATACTCCGCAATAGGTTGCAGATTTCCTGACTTGGACAGTGGGCACAGAAGACAAGCTAGTCTTACAAGCTTGGTGGGCACGGACATGCCAGACCAATGGATCCAACATCTTGGCATCCAGGGAATAATGTCTGGCAAGCTGGCAAAAGTAATTGGTGGTGGAACGGGACACACAATCTTCACATTGTCAGGCGATAAGCTTCCCCCGATTTTATGAGGAATAGTAGCCAAAGGAGGAGTGCTGCCATATTTTTTTCCCCATTTTGTGGTTTGCTTTGAAATAGAAAATGTCAGCATTTGTGTCGTGCTGATCTGTATGCTATGTAAACAGTCTGTCTCTTGCTAACCAGTCGAGATGGTTGACGAGAGTACTGAGATGCATCACATCACTCACATACTTAACCTCGCTGTAACACCACATTCACTGATTGGTTGTTTGGAACGATTTTGACTGTGCATCTGCAGTTGGATGCTGTGCTTTGATGAGTCATCCTCATGAAGGTGGTTGCGTGTTTTGAGTGGTTAATTTGATCACTTAGCTTAGCAGAACTTAGCTTAGTTTTCTGGTTAACTATCTAAAGCAGAATCTCATTATGACAATCAGATACGTTTTGTGGACAGGTGGTAGTATGGAAAAGTATTTGTACAGAGAGTGCACTACTACCTCGACCCCCGACCCCTCAAATAAAAATAGGTGCTCGTTGGTATTCATGATCTGTGATTGTGACATTCCGATGGGGAATCAACCCACAAACAACGTACTACTCACCGAGCTTGTATGGTTCAACCTGTATTTTTTTTTTTTTTTTTTGTATACAGGATCGAGGCTCGTGAAAGAGCTAACATTTATCACACACAAAAAAAAAAATCAAACACACACAAAACATATAATAAGGGTAGAGGTAGACAAGATGGGGAGAGAAGGGGAAGCACACAAACACAACATTTGAGAGCAGGGACATCCGGAGATCTGTGGGAGGGCTTGGGGGGAGGAGGCGTGGGAAGGGGGGGAGGGGTGGGAGAGGTATAAAACACAAGGATTCACATCAGGATCCTTTCACATAAAGATAAAACACAAGGATCCTTTCCCCTAATATCATTCCACAACAGGACATTTTACTTGATTTTCCCCACAATGTTTCAAATTATTTTACTACTTTTATAAATTGTACATTTTCCTATTCATAATACATTATTTAATTGAAACCTATTCATTAGAAGAGGATGTACATCAAATGTGTTCCTAATTGTAACAATATTTGTTATTCTGAGTTCTTATCATGGGATTCTGCTGCGTTATTCTTGGCTTATGCCTGGAGGAAGCTTTGCCAGGAATGAAAGAAGCTTTGCCATGTAGGTTCCACTGTGATCAATTGTTGCAGGTAAACACACTTATTCTGCGATCCACAAGACTCTGCGCTTTCTTGAAAAGCCCAGTTTCTAATTTGTGCTGCTCTGATTGTTTGCCGAGCATTGGCAATGAGTATTCCCATGCCTGGTGGCCTCAGGAACTTTTCGAGGTTGTTTTGTTGAGAGTTTCTCCCAGTCTACTAAATTGCAATTGATGTATTGCAATAGCCATGGACATTGGATGGGCAGATGGTTAAAGACTGGCCATTTTTAGCCCCACACTTTTTGGGGGAAAAAATGGGGAGATATTGTAATCACCTCTGGCCCTCTGTCCCTCTGTCCTGTCTGTTCCTCGTCCTTCCGTGTGTCCCTACATCCTTCCGTCTGTCTATCTGGCCTTCCATCTGTCCTTCCCCTCGGCAGTCCCTTTGTCTGGCCGTCTGTCCCTCTGTCCATCTATCCCTCCGTCCTTCCCTACGCCTATCCCTCGTTCCTTCCCTCCGTCTGTCTCTTCGTCTTTCCTTCCGTCTGGCTGTCTGTCCTTCATTTTGCCTATCTGTCCTTCCCGGCTGTCCTTCTATCTGCCTGTGTGTCCTTCCATCTGTCTGTGTGTCCTTCCATCTGTCTGTGTGTCCTTCCATCTGTCTGTGTGTCCTTCCATCTGTCTGTCTGTCCTTCCATCTGTCTGTCTGTCCTTCCATCTGTCTGTCTGTCCTTCCATCTGTCTGTCTGTCCTTCCATCTGTCTGTCTGTCCTTCCATCTGTCTGTCTGTCCTTCCATCTGTCTGTCTGTCCTTCCATCTGTCTGTCCTTCCTTCCATCTGTCTGACCTGTGTCTGTCTGTCCTTCCTTCTATTTGTCTGTACTTCCTTCCATCAGACTGACCTGTCTCTGTCTGTCTGTCCTTCCTTCCATCTGTCTGTATTTCCTTCCATCAGCCTGACCTGTCTCCATCTGTCCTTCCATCTGTCTATACTTCCTTCCATCAGCCTGACCTGTGTCTGTCTGTCCTTCCTTCCATTTGTCTGTACTTCCTTCCATCAGCCTGACATGTCTCTGTCTGTCCTTCTTTCCATCTGTCTGTACTTCCTTCCATCAGCCTGACCTATCTCTGTCTGTCCTTTCATCCCTCCGTCCTTCCATCCTTCTGTCCTTCCATCCATATGTCCTTCCTTTTGTCTGGCTGTTCTTCTGTATGACTGCTTGTCCATCTGTACTTCTGTCTGCCCATCTGCCATCTTTCAACTTTACTTTAGGTGGGAAGCGTGGGGATATGTGATGGTGCGCCATCGACTTCCCTCTAGTTATGCTTGTGGAAATGTTGAATCAAGTTCTGATGTGCACAATTTTTGTTTCCTCAAATGTATTATTTCTTTAAATTTCGGTAGCATCTGCTGTGTGCTGTTATTGATCAAATATAACTAAACTTTTTTTTCTTTAGTGATTTAATCTGACGATTGAAGAACGAGTCCTTATGGATGGATTAGTTTCCTCTGTATTGGTGGATTTTATAATGATTGGCAATACTACCCCTCACCCTCACTGGGAGTGGCACAATGCCATATCTACATATATATATATATCTGTGCAGCGTCTGTCCTGTCCTGTGTTGTGTTGTGTTGTGTTGTGTTCTGTGTTGTGTTGTGTTGTGTTGTGTTGTCCTGTGTTGTCACTGAACTACTTTCTCAAACTTTTGTGAAATCGTACCAAACTCCTGGAATGCACATATCTCTCCCGTCGGTATGTCCTAAGGGTATTTTTTTTGAAAAATTCTCCAATTTTTTTTTTTTTGGGGGGGGGGGGGGGGGGGGATTTTTTTTTTTCAACTTAAATTGTTTATAAAATGTGATATCGCGTATATTACAAATACATTTATGCAAAGTAATTGTTTGTATTATGATTGGTGAAAATCATGACAACACAGCAACTCAGGTACAGTCATTAGCCTCAGTTAAAATAAGCCCGTTCCTCAGTATCGACGCTTATTACATAGATACCATTATTAGTAACTCCCAACCGCAACCAGGTCGACTCCATATGATGAGTGGATACCAGAGATAACGTTACCGTGTGGCAGGCGGTGCTTATCGCTCCCAGCAAGGTGCAGCAGCAGCTGTATGGGAAACCTTGCTGGCGGTTCTCCACTGATGATATGAAAGTCGCATAGTGACTGATATAAAAACCGAAAGGTTCACAGAGTTACAAGTGTATGGAAAGCCTCACTGCGTTGCCCTGATGAAGCCCCAACAAGGGCGAAACCAGGTCGGTAACTGTGAGTTTTGCATGCACTTGTGACAGTATCTGAATTTATAATCCGTAATGACGCACTGCTGGATGGTTCCTCTGGAGCTTTGCAGGCAATGCGGACATGCATGGCGATGACGTCATGCTGTCCGCTCATTAGGTTGGAGAACCAGATTACAGATACCATTATTAGTAACTCCCAACCGCAACCAGGTCGACTCCATATGATGAGTGGATACCAGAGATAACGTTACCGTGTGGCAGGCGGTGCTTATCGCTCCCAGCAAGGTGCAGCAGCAGCTGTATGGGACACCTTGCTGGCGGTTCTCCACTGATGATATGAAGGTCACATAGTGACTGATATATATATATATATATATATATATATATATATATATATATATATACATATATATATATATATATACATATATATATATATATATATATTGTTACGGACACGACTTTGATGTTATGGTGGGCCGAGCGGAATGGCCGCCGTGTTCGCACAAGTTACCCGATTATACTCGAACCTTGGCCGAGTCGTGCTACGCTAAATCAATTGAGGAAAGGACACAACGGCTGGGTTTAAAATGACACGACACCAGGGGTACGGTTCTCAAGACCTCCGGAGGAGGTTATAATATTGCGGAAGGTTAGATTACAAAGACAAGAGAGACAGCATAGAAAGGTGGGCACTTAATTACGGTCTTATATAGTAGCCCCGACAGACGACAGATAAACAGGACAAAACTGACTCACACGGGGATTGATGGCAAGGAAAGGCGGGTAGTCGATGGCTCAAGGTGCACTCTTGGCTCAGGGACAGAATCGACCCGGTCCGGTTCAAAGATGCGGGGAGGTCGCTCAGCGCTCGGAGGTCGCGACTTGTCTTTCCAAGCTGGGGGCGCATCTGACGTCACGTCCGGTAGGCTGCGTATATCCGGCGGGGAGTGACACGCCCTCGGCTCGTTAGCTCCGCCCCAGATGGAATCGGTCCGCCCTTCTTATTGGGTGCGGGGGGTTACCGGGCTCCGCCCTTGACGAGGAGCTGACAGTGAGCCCCTTCGTGGTAACCCCGTCGGAGCGCATGGTCAATGGCGGCTAACCAAGCCGGTGTGAGGACGCACACTCCCCGCACCGCGGCCGCGCCGCCCCCGCTGTGGTTGTAGTTGTTGTTGTTGTTATTGTTTCATGGGGAAGATGGGAGGAGGTATGGGGAGGTCCTGAACTCACTACTGGTGCCATACGATCACATTCTGGTGCAACGAAGAGTCAGAATTAATGGAAACGAGTCCTTAACTGACATAGACTAAGAATAACTAGCAAGAGGTCCGAAAGTTGTCTACGTGAGATGCGGTGGACCTGGGCACGACATTTAATGGGGGAAGAAGGGGAAGGTCGGTTCTACAGAGTGTTGTTTACAGACAATGGGACTAGGGAATGGGGGATTGGGGATAGTTGGGGAGTATTGGGGAAATAGGGGAATATTTACAAGCGGATATGGAGGCCAAGTCCCATATCCGCAACATTGCACCCTTCTCTACCCTCGGGGCGTCCCGACCCGATAAATTTTTACCTATTTTAGTGTGGCACTCAGATGTAGTTCCCTCTACTATTAACTCTACCCTGAGTGCAACAGTTTTACGGATATTCACAAATGAGTAAATATGTCCCCCTGCGACATTGCACCCTTCTCCTCACAGAAACACACCCACAGGATAACCGAATTGCGGAAAGAATTCGCAAACTAAACATACAGCCGGTAGGGAGCATTATTTACAAGACTACGCTGATATTTACACTACGATCCAGGACCTGTTTTTGGAGGAACACATGCAGATGTTATGCATAGAGAGAGCACGCATGCCAGCATCGATACACCAACCCACGAGTGCTCTGTGGCCTTACGGCCTTTAATAATGTGCAGAGCACCCCTTCCAAGCACCAAAAGCACCACCCCATCACACAGTCAGCACCATCCGGTGCACCAATAAAATGTTTAATAATCACCGGTGGTGTCGCAGCCGGCCGATGTTCTGCCGCTGGTCTTGCCTTCGTGTGGTGCACTTGGCCTTCTTACTTCTTTCAAAAATAAAGAAAGGCGCCAACCGCGTCCATTTCTTTATTGTGGCCGTCAGGGGGCCAACTATAAGTGGTTCACCTGTATGGCGTAGGTGCCACGTTGACCCATAGGTCCATCCACGGGTGGTGCTTGGCCGCAAAAGAACTGCGGTCCATTGTGGGTGGCCACCAAAATTGCGGTCCATTGGGTGTATCGATCCAGGCAGCAAGCAGCGAAAGTGCAGGCCCACAACTGCGGAGCCAGCACCTCTCTCTCCTCTCTCTCTGCCCCAAAGCCAGATCCTCGGAGGTGGGAGACAAAAGAAAAGACAAGTGAGTAAGGTGGCAAGGGCGCAAAAGTGCACGCAATACAAGGTGATGCACACTGGGGGCACATGGGAACCAGGTGAGACAGGTACGTTCCTACCGTACGCCCCCCCCCCACCAGGTAACCTACATGGCCCCTCCCTTACCCCTTACTGTATCCACAAAACACAACACTACCCATAAACATCTACTTTACAAATTAACAAACGTCCCTACTGTCTTCCCCGTTCCTCCCATAAACCAAATTCGTCTTCTCTCCCTCCTAACCAATCAAATTTGCCATTTCCAACTCTCATCAAAATTTGCCATCTCCAACTCAACATCATAATTTGCTATCACCAATTCATCATCAGTCCCTCCTAGGGAGGGAGAGATGGAATCACCCCAATGTCTCATCCACGTCGTGATGCGTCTCACAAATCCTCACAGCAATTCTCCTTTCCTGCACACAGAACAAAGAAAACACAGGTGTGGAGTCATCATCACCACAGATAAGTGGCTGCGTTTGGTGCGACAGGTTCATCAATCCTAACTATTTCCTAAATGACTTTAACAACTTTACACTACCCGGGGTCTTTCTCCGGCCAAACCATTGGCCCTCTTACACTATGGGTTCTAAAAACCAATTCCCATTGGCCAAACTGTGGTGCTTTTCAATTTGGGGTCTCACTCCCCCGATTCATCTCCCGGTGACCTCGCACAATTTCTGGGCTGTGGCGTGTACCTCTCCCAGCGGGTCTACCCACCTGCACACCCCCACCACTGCAGTTGCCTCCGAGCTTACCTGCTCCTTACCCTAACCTAACTACCTGGGGAAGGCCCTCTGGCGCTCTCCCCACTCGGTGCCCTCTCTGGCACTGGGCTACCCGGGTCCGTCCTCCGGATCCTCGGGCCCCATCCACAACTCTACCGGCTCCCAGAGCCCACCTGCGGCCTCACCTGGCCGACATCCTCACAGTGGTGGAGTGCCCAACCAACTACACACACTAACAGGCTACACGCCCAGCCATTTCCACAACACTAATGCACCCATCCACAACACCATTCTGCAACCGCACCACAAATGCCAATATGCAACCACAATTTACCTATACCCTCTACCTAACACTTACACTACCCGCCCCGGGTACTCGTGAAAGGGGTCCACTCTCCCCCCATCCACACCTTCGCACCATGCACACCACTCCGTACCACTTACTCCAACTCTCTCCACACACCTGTACTTGCTCACCTGTGCTCTCATTCTTGGTGCCGCCTGCACCCTTCTCTCCCCAAGCGCATTCGCGCTGATCCACACACTCACTACTCATACACTGCTCCACACACCTGTCCAGTTGCACACCTGTGCAATCACACCTGTTCAACTCTCAACCACACGGCATCATCTCATCTAACTACTCCCTTCTGAAACTTGCGCTTCCCAGTCGTCCCTTTAAACTATTGCGCTCCCTCGTCATTATCATCCACACTAATCTACCTGCGTCCCCACTACAGGTATCAGTCACTAACTAACCTTAACGTCACCTAATGTCATCTTCGCTAGATCCCTACCAATTTAACCTAACCCACCCGGGCTAGTTTTCACTGCCATACACCCCATAAGCTATTGCGCATTTGCCCCCATTGGGAAGGGCGGCAGGGATGCCAGCCTTACCCACCGGGCCCATCGCTCACTACCAATTTTGCACATCAAATTTCAACAAATTAAAAATTTGCCAATCACTACCCATCATCTGCCAATCACTACTGCCAATCCCTTGCCAATCATCAAATTTTGTTTTTCTCTAATTTCGGGGCCAAAACACTAACCTCATCACACAGTCTACTCACTAATGCCTCTCGGTGCGCCAATTCCTGTCCAAAGCCCGGCTTCGTAAAGCCAAGCCATGAATGCGGGTTGTTCTGTGCCAGCGGCTGGATGCGTCCGGCACTCGGTGCAGGGACGGGGGCTTACCCGGGCCGAGATCCCACGCACCATCTCGGCGTGGAGCCATCCAATGTCCCGATCTCGACCTGCCGGAGTGCCTCAACAAAAAGTGGTCGCCATGGCGACCCTTCCTATCGGGCTGCCAGCTCCGCCTAGTGGAGCACGGACGCGGCCGTTCAAAGCGAGGCCCGGCACGCACCGAGGGCCCGATTCGGCTAAAAGTCGACCTAACCACTAAACCGGTTACCGTCGATGCTTCACCTGGACGCTTACACCCCGCAGCCCGTTCCTTGCTCACACATCCAGCCGTTTCCATGCTCCTCGTACCTTTCCTTACACACCCAGGTACACCCATTCCACGCACAGCCTTGGTCACACACCTGACCACCGAACACTTTGGCACACATTCGTTGGTAGCACACCTCACCAACACACCTCTTCGCGCCCCCTCCTCGGTCACCTCCTCTGTGACAATCACAGGTGTGCTCTCATTTGCACACCCAACCACGTGCCTCACCACCAACTCCAGCGTGCATTCCCACTCACGCTCTACCATTCCAGGTGTGCATCCTCGCTCACCTGTCACAACCAACTCACGCTCCTTGTCACTCTCACTACTCTCACCTCCATTCTTGACAGCGCACTCACCCTTACTCTTGACAGCGCACTCTTTCCTCATGCACCTGTCCGTCACACACCTTTCTCGCGCACACTCTCCCGTTACACCCTCTGTAACACTTACCACACCGCGCTTCCATGTGCTCCCTCGCACACGCGCTACGACCGACTCACTCTCGCCAGCACCCTCTGTAACACTTACCACACCACGCTTCCATGTGCTCCCTCGCACACGTGCTACGACCGACTCACTCTCGCCAGCACCCTCACTCCTTGGCACGCACTTTTTCCTCACACACCCCAGAGTCGGACTTTCTTGCACACCTCCTTTTTCGCACACCAGACCTGTCGCACTCTTCACCAACGGCCTCTCACGAACACCCGGGTCCATCTCGACCCCCAAGCTTCTTAAATCACCTGGCGCATCATACGCACGACCATATTGGTCACCACTTACACCGGGTCCTCTTCCTCTTCGCTTTTCCTCCATCACCTGCGAATCCCTCATCCGGTTAATGAGCACATCATCACGATCCAAACACAGACTTTGGACCAATTCTTTTACCTCCTCTTTTATCTCTTTCTTATCCTCTCTCCGTCGCTTCTTAATTTCGCTCACCCCTTCTTCCACTTCTTCTAATTTCTGCTTCACCTCTTTTATTTCCCGGTACGTCTCCTCAAGCTCGTCCTCCAAGGCTACCTTGACCGTTTCCATGTGCGTCCTCACCTGCCGGTCCTTCGTCTCCATTACCTCTATCACCTCGTCCAACCTCGTTGTCAATCCCTCACGTACCATCTGACATTCCCTCTTCGTCGCTACCAAGTCATTTTTTAGGTCATTTTGTGTCGCTTTTAACCCTCCTATTACCGCAGTGTTCCTTTGTACCTGCTCCACTAACTCCGTCTGTCCCACCGTCAGCTGCTCCACCTCCTGCGTCAGGTCCTCTATGCCCCCTTGTAACTTTACAGTCCCCTTTCTCACCTCCTTCTCCATGTGCTCCTTACAGTGCCTCACCTCCTCGCGCACTCCTCCGACCTCCTCACTCACTCCTCCTCTGATCTCCTCTCCCATCACTTGCATCTCCTGCCCAGATGCCACCCTCATCTGCTCCATTTCCTCCCTGTGAGCATCCAGTTTGGTTTCTACCCCCATTCTGACCCCCTCTATCTGCTGCCCCATTTGTTTAACTTCCCTTTCCGCTTGGTCCCTCATGTCCCTCAATCTGCCTTCCATCCTGTTTTCTAACCCCTCTAACCCCTTTTGCATCCCTTCCATTTGATTCTCTTGAGCGGCCATTCTGTTTTCTACCCCCATTAACCCATTTCTCACCTCTTTTATCCCGTTGTCTAACCCCTCAAAATTATTGTCTAACTTCCCAAATTTCTTGTCTAACTCCTTAAAATTATTGTCTAACCCCTCACTGGTACCCCTCGCTTCGTCCCTCATTACCCCCATTTGGCCCTCCAATCGCTCACCCTGAGCATCCATCCGGTTCCCCATTACCCCCATTTGGTTTCCCATTACCCCCATTTGGTTTCCCAACCGCTCACTATCAGCCCTCATTCCCACCATTTGGTCTCCCATTTGTTCCATAAGGGCCTTCATTTGCAGGAGGAAAAGGTTCGAATCCACCAGCGGCGCTACCACGGTCGCGGGCGCGGTCGC
>NC_136262.1:23090176-23130176 GCF_964187855.1 Myxine glutinosa | reverse complement strand
CCATCCATTCATTTTGCCAGCCTCCCTCTCCAAGCGATGCCATTAAGCGTGCCCTCCTGTCTGTGCCCCATGGCCCTCCCAAATTGTTACGCGCCTTGCCAGCAGCGTTCGCAGCCTCGCTGGGCTTCCGCCCAAACGCCGCCATAAGCCATGAGGTGAGGTCTGGAAAAAGGGGGCGGAGCACCAGGAAGAAGGCGTGGCCACATCACCCAGCCGTCAAGGGTGGGGCCGGTAAGCCTTAACCAGCCAACCAGGCTGAGGTAAGATCGCCTGAGAGGCGTGGCTTTGGGCTCGCGGAGCGATCGCTGCTTGAGTTATAAAAGCGCGAACGCAAAGCCCTTTCACAGGACTTACTCGCTGGCGCTGATTAAAGAAGGACCTATACGGCAGCGCTCGTGAAAGAGGACTTACTCGCTGGCGCTGATTAAAGAAGGGCCTATACGGCAGCGCTCGTGGAAGAGGACCGCGACTGCGACTGCGCAAAGAGGACACCACAGAGCTTTGTTTGAAGCGCGCTTGTGAAAGGACTCTTGTTGGAACCTTGGGCTAAAGCAGGACATTGGAGAGAGGGGGCGTTTGGCACGAGTGTGCACTTATTACATATGTCCTAGGACACCAGCCTTCCCCCCGTTATATAATTGTCCGTTCGCATTCCACTATACGCGGAGCTGCCTGCCGGGTTTCGCCCGCTGGACCGGAGCCTGGACCGGAGCCGGGCTGGAGCCTGGACGCGCTGGTGACCATCAACCATCTACAATCCCCGTGTGAGTGTGTGTATGTGAGACGGGCCCGTTTGTCCTGGGGTATTAAGAATAAGACTGTTTAAGGGGGCATTATACCATTGAAGGCAAAAAAAAAACATTTTTTTTACAAATATACAAATGCATCAATTAAAATGTTTGTTTCCTAGTATTGTATATACTAGGGCATTGCCCGTACTATATCTATATCTAAAATTATATCCCCCCCCCTCTATTTACATGAAATGGTTTGGTCCAAAGCGAACGGCTTCCGGAGTTTGGTAAAGAAATCGCCATCGCGTGCACAAACGCGCAGGAAAGCGAATGAATCGCAAATTCGTTTTTATTAGTTTTAAAACATAGTTTAACGCCAACATAGCGCCAACATAGTTTGCAAACGTGAAATAAATGAATACGCTCTCAAATGTGCCATCCGAGGCAGAGTGTGTCCGCCACGTTCGGCACACGCGATAGTTCGCTGCTCTCTGATTGGTTGAATCGTTTTTTGGACATAGCTCGGTAAGTAATTGTCCGATTAATATGAAACCTTGAAAAGGCACATCCTCGGGTCCCCAGCAATATACCTGGCAAGTTAAAAGTATATCGGACCCGTGGTTGTCGAGAAACAGCGGTCACAGACAAACAAACGTACAAACAGAGATTACTGGAATTATAGATAGATGTACCAAGTTTGAACGTAAATGGACTTGTCATAGAGAAGATATAAGCTCCCCATTACACTGAACACAGTAAAAACAACACTGAATCACAGTAATGCACTTTTTGATAAAATGTCTTGATTGAAAATATGCAAAACTATATATGTACATGTTGCTTGATATATGAACATTACATTGGTATACATTACATAGCATTATATTATGCATGGTTACCATGGTAACCAGATGCATACAAATGATGAATTACCACTTTACAGCTTATATCTTCTCTATGACAAGTCCATTTACGTTCAAACTTGGTACATCTATCTATAATTCCAGTAATCTCTGTGTGTGTGTGTGTGTGTGTGTGTGTGTGTGTGTGTGTGTGTGTGTGTGTGTGTGTATGTCTGTGTGTTTGTCTGTGACCGCTGTTTCTCGACAACCACGGGTCCGATATACTTGAAACTTGCCAGGTATATTGCTGGGGACCCGAGGATGTGCCTTTTCAAGGTTTCATATTAATCGGACAAGTAGTTACCGAGCTATGTCCAAAAAACGATTCAACCAATCAGAGAGCAGCGAGTTATCACGTGTGCCGAACGTGGCGAACAGACTCTGCCTCGGACGGCACATTTGAGAGCGTATTCATTTATTTCACGTTGGCAAACTATGTTGCCGCTATGTTGGCGTTAAACTATGTTTTAAAACTAATTAAAACTAATTTGCGATTCTTTCGCTTTCCTGCGCGTTTGTGCACGCTATGGCGATTTCTTTACCAAACTCCGCAAGCCGTTCGCTTTGGACCAAACCATTTCATGTAAATAGAGGGGGGGGGATTGTCACCGTACTCGCAAGCCGTTCGCTTTGGACCAAACCATTTCATGTAAATAGAGGGGGGGGATATAATTTTAGATATAGATATAGTACGGGCATGCCCTAGGGCTAGGAAACAGGAAACTAGGAAACAAACATTTTAATTGATGCATTTGTATATTTGTAAAAAAATGTTTTTTTTTTGCCTTCACTGGTATAATGCCCCCTTAAGGCTGCCCTGTGTGCTTCTTCTTCCTCTTCCTGTCCTGCACATTTCTTTCGTTTCCTCTTCTTTCTTTGTACATAATTAATAGAACAATCTGTTCTTCCTATTTTTTGGGTTTCCTCTCCATCCGATCGCATCAGTCTTTTCTCCATTGGGTAAACGTGGCACGATCGGAACCGCCATAATCGGGTTTAGTCCTTGCTAACGGCCGAATCGCCGCTCGCTTCGCTCGGCGTGTCCACTAACGCCGTGGTTCGGGCGGGAGTTATTTCCTTGCTTCACGGTCGGTGTTAGTAATTAGGTATTAGGACTAAGTTGACCAATAACCCTACCTAATAAGTTGACCAATAACCCTGTCGGTGTTAGTAATTAGGTATTAGGACTAAGTTGACCAATAACCCTACCTAATACCGACCGGAAGGAGCGTATAACTTCCAGGACTTGCATCGGCCAGATAAAAGGACAAGGGGATTAACCCCCCCCCTTGATAAGGGGAGAGCCGACGTCGGAGATCCGTAACAATATATATATATACATATATATATATATATATATATATATATATATATATATATATATATATATATATATATATATATATACACACACACACACACACACACTGTATATACACTACCGGTCAAAAGTTTTAGAACACCTCAATGTTTCCAGTTTTTATTGAAATTTACGCAGTTTAATGTCCAGTGAATAACCTGAAATGGTACAAAGGTAAGCAGTAAACTGCTCGATGTCAAAAAAAAAAGTTTAGGTTAGCAAAAACGGGAAAATAATGTAAATTGCACAGTTCTATTGTAAAAAAAAAAAGGCCTTCTTCAGGGAACAAGTAATGGGTTAACAACTTACAGCTGGTCTGCAGCAATGTAAGTAAATTAAGCCTTGAAAGTTGATGCAAACAATTCCTACAGGTGTCCCAACCACTGCTGATTACTTGATTACAAACCCCCTGTCTGTATGAAAGCAGTATTGGAACAGACTGTTATTACACCCACTGAAGCATTATTGTCCCCCGTCGCACCGCGGAGCGAAAGGGGGACTATGGTTTTCCCCTCCGTCCGTGTGTGCGAACGTGCATGCGTGCGTCCGTGCGTGCATGCGTAAGCGAAAGACCGAATTCTAATTTGGTGTGTGAGTGCAACCCACGTCAAAATCCAAGATGGCCGCCGCCATGTGTGTCTGACGCCATGTATGTCTGAACCTTGTGAGCGAAATATCTTGAAAAATAAGCGAAGTACCAACTTCTAATCTGGTGTGTGGGTGTATCTAGGCATAAGGAAGAACGCTATTGAAAATTGGGTCGCCACGTCAAAATCCAAGATGGCCACCGCCATGTATGTCTGAACCTTGTGAGCGGAATATCTTGAAAAATAAGCGAAGTACCAACTTCTAATCTGGTGTGTGAGTGTATCTAGGCATAAGGAAGAACGCTATTGAAAATTGGGTCGCCACGTCAAAATCCAAGATGGCCGCCACCATATATATTTCTGAACCTTGTGAGCGAAATATCTTGAAAAATAAACGAACTACCAACTTCTAATCTGGTGTGTGGGTGTATCGACGCATAAGGGAGAACGCTAGATTTGTTTCCAATTGGCAAAATTGAGGTCTAGTTTGAGACCTTTCAGTGCTTGTGGTTTGTGAGGAAACTAGAAACAGGACAAAGTGGACATTTTGTTGAGCAGGACGCATATCTTGAGAGTGTGGATTACAGACACATCAGAGTCCCACTCAGTTTGAGATTGTACATGTATCGTAATCTCAACTTTATGTGTTATGTGTTATGCCAAACCTTCGCTCCGTGATATAAGCATGACCAATTCTTTCTGCTCAGGATTATCATGACCACCTCTGTCGCCGGTCTCCATGGGAATTTTGGTCAGGCAAACTACAGTTCTGCCAAGCTGGGCCTTGTGGGTCTATCCAATACTCTAGCCATTGAAGGCAAGAAGTACAACATCAGCTGTAATGTGATCGCCCCAACAGCCGGCTCTCGACTCACGCTGACCGTCTTGCCCCCAGGTGAGAGTGTGAAGTGTTGTCAACTACTTCCTGCTGTCTTGTGTTCTTTCCCACATTAATACGAGCTTGCCTTGTATTTCCTGTCTTGCATTTGGCCCACTTCACTTTTCAGGTTTTCTTTACATTGAGTTTTTATTGGACTATTGAATAAATACTTTTTGATCAACAAATCAAAAATGGCCAGCAATCAAACAAATACATTTCTAATTAGGCCTCCCCCTATAGCATATGGGAAGGCTTATTGCAGAGTTTGTTTCTACAATTTGTGTGCAATTATCAGGATGCCTCTTCGTGGTGGTTTTCTCCCCCCCAACGCAAGTCGGGGGCCAAATCTTCCCCATTCTTCCCTGCTGCCCGTATTCGTCAGGGCAGCTTGATCATGGTCAGGGTGCTGACTGGTCCCCATGGACCGACCCTTTCCCTCTTGTCTCTCTCTCTTTCTCTCTCTTTAACTCTGTCGTCGCCCCAACTTTGTGAAGGTGGGATGCACCATCCTGGATGTGGGGATCTCTGGGTCGGTCCTGGGAGATCAATCGGCTGTTTCTGTGCCACGGTCTTGCTCAAGAGAACTGTCTGGGGCTATCCTGTCTGGCAAAAACAACAACAATTGGCACACCCTATTTTTAATCGTACCACAAAGTTTCTTAGAACTCCAGGAGTACTAAACCATCATTTAGAAAATTATTATTACTAGAAGCACCTGTTCCTTACAGGAGCGGCCAAGGGGGTTATGTTCTTATCCTTATTCAAATGTGTAATTCAAAATACCTCTCCATGCGTAATTCAAAGCACCTCCCTGCACCAACAATGTGGGGACAGGAATACTGTATAGTAAAGGGTGGGGACTTGTAATACCCTCTGAGACCTGGAGTGACGCTACACGATGCACATTTTTTTTTTTGTATACATGAGCCTTTCATTCATACAAGACCGAGGCTCATGTAAGAGCTAACATTAATCACAAAAAAAAAAAACGGACAAATAAAAAACATATAATAAAGGGAGTGGGAGACAATATGGAGAGAGAGAGGGAAGCACACAAGTACAACAGCAGAGAACAGGGACATCGGGAGATCTGTAGGAGGGAGGGGGCTTGGGAGGAGGAGGTATGGGAAGGGGGAGGGAATTGGCAGAATGGCTTGTCCAATTAAATTCATTTTTGCAGTGTGTGTTGGGGTTGAGTAGAGGAAGGTGCCTTTCGAAAATGGGCACGCTGCGAATTTCAATATGGCCGCCACAGCAGCCATCTTGAAATTGGTTTCCGTCAATTTCGAGCAGAACGGCTTGTCCGATTAAATCCATTTTTGCAGTGTGTGTTGAGGATGAGTAGAGGAAGGTTCATGGGCGCGCTGCGATTTTCAATATGGCCGCCACGGCAGCCATCTTGAAATTGGTTTCCGTCAATTTCGAGCAGAACGGCTTGTCCGATTAAATCCATTTTTGCAGTGTGTGTTGGGGCTGGGTAGAGGAAGGTTCATGGGTGCGCTGTGATTTTCAATATGGCCGCCATGGCAGCCATTTTGAAATTGGTTTCCGTCAATTTCGAGCAGAACGACTTGTCCGATTAAATCCATTTTTGCAGTGTGTGTTGGGGTTGAGTAGAGGAAGGTTCATGGGCACGAAATGGGTTCATGGGTTCATGGAGGAAAATTTCATTACTTGCAGTTCCTACTCGGTATGCAACTTTGCTTCAAATAACAAATTATCATCAATGCTTCCTTTCACCATGCATGGGCTGAGGGGTTACGCCCGCTTTGCGGTGCTATTTTTTATATTGCAGGCACCTGCAACTCACGGTAGGTGAGTTCAATTGCAGATTAAAGGGGAATCACCTGTGTTACGTGTTCCTCCCCGACCTCCTGGTCTCGGTATACCTCCGAACCCTGGGAGGGGCCACGGCAGAAAAATATATTATTCCGTGTCGAAATCAATAAGGAAACCACACCAATGGTTATGAACAAACCAATAATATATTATAAATCACACAGGAATAACATTACCACAAATGACAATTAAGAGTGCACTCTCTATTCCATCAGCTAGCATGCATAAGGTAACTCACAGTGTTCCAAGTGAGTGTAAAGAACCTTCCCCAATGTCTCTATATTCCCGTCTTCGAGCTCAGAGTTGGTCCCCTCCAATAATCAACGGAACGATGTCGACTCTAAACCAGAATCTCGTTCCGAGGGCAGGCACAGACACGCCGCCCAAAACAGCACCAAGGCGCACGCGGCCCAAAGCGGAGAAAAGGGTCACGTGGTTAAAGTGGCACAAAGGCGCACTCACGGCGACTGGGAAATCCAAAGGCCCTCTCCAGGTACGAACTTTCACTGTTCACGGTCGGCGAGCCGCAAAGTAATCGTCAGAAGCCTCGGTGCACACACACACACCACAGATACGTCTGAACGCGGTGGAAACGGTTGACGAAGCAAGGAAAGTTTGCTCGGCGCGTGAAGCGCACGAGTCAAAATGGCGGACGGCTCGTACTTGAGACATAATCACACGACGAGGGTTCCTCCGAATCCAACGCCAACCTGACACGCAGGTTTGATCAGTCACAGCAGACAACAACTCTATCGCGGAATCCCTTTCCAGGAAACCCAAAGTTCACTCGTGTCTCTTGCTCAACAACGTTCGATCCAGAACGCAAAGCAACCAGCTTCTTCTCCGACTTTTTAACCGCCTCCTCTGCATCACCTCCTTTTCTTCCGGTTCGGTTTCCTGTTTCATTTTAAGTTAACCTTTTAAACTTTAGACAGCTGTTCCCGAATAATAAACCTTTTGAGAATAATAATAGTACATAGAATCAGAAATCTTTCAAGTGGAGGAAAACCACAACAGCGGAAGTGACGAATCCGTAACACTTCCCCCCTTCAAGAAAGAAAGTTTGAACACAGCGAAAACTGTCTTTGCAGACAAACTCTTTAAACAAACAAAAGTAAACTCACAACCCAAATACTCAATTCCCATGAGCAACAATTATCAACATCTCAAAAATAAAGCAACAAAATTTCACACAACCCACAGGGATTTCCAAAGTTAATTCACTCTGGACAAAGCATCAGCCACGACATTGTCCCTGCCCTTTATATGTTCAATTTCCATGTTGAACCCCTGCAAAGCCAAACTCCATCTCATCAACCTCTGATTTTTACTTTTAGTTTCTTTTGAATGAAGGTTAAAGGGTTGATGAAAAATCCAACGTCAAGCAAATCGATAGCACTTTTTCCGGGAGGCCGAGCTGAGGGCCAGGTTCCATGGTGGTTGGGTGGTGAGGCCTGGACATATTCACTACATGGACGCCTTTAGGAACGTGGAGTTCACGGTTAGTCCGTGGAGGAAAATTCACTACATGGACGCCTTTAGGAATGTGGAGTTCACGGTTAATCCGTGTAGGGAAGTTCACTACATGGACGCCTTTAGGAACGTGGCGTTCACGGTTAATCCGTGTAGGAATCTTGGCTCGGCTGCTCCGCAGCATTCAGTGCTTCAATTCTTTCTAACTTTCCTAACAATCACGGTTGGACCACTTGTCACGGTAGTCACATGAATAGCAGTCTCCTTCTCGGCCACTGCTCGGATAATCCTTCCTTCGGGAGCTGCCATAACTCTGGAAGCCTCCATAATAATATCGATTGTGGCCACCACCACTACTCCGTGGTCCTCCTCTTTAGCCCCCTCGCCGCCTACGGCCTGCCTTCTCCACGGCTATGGTCGGACCCTCCAAATCCTTACCATTCCAATTCTTCTCTGCCTCTTTGGCGTCCTTTGTGCTTTCAAACGTGACAAAGCCAAACCCTCTTGACTTGTGCGTTTCCCTGTCTTTTACCAACTGCACTTCCAAAAGCGGTCCATATTTGCTGAAGACAGAGGTCAGAACTTCTTCCTTTGTTTTGAAGTTCAGTCCACCTACAAATAACTTGATACATCTGTCGCCATCCCCAACTGGTGTGGTGTTATTTTCCCTACTGGGCTTTTTAACAACCATCGGGTTACCATAAACTTGACCACCGGCCAAATCATTCCCGATAACAACAGATACTCCCTCTACAGGAAGAGTGGCTTGTAAACCTACGGTGACCGGTCCTGACACCAAATCGGACTCCAAATGGATGGCATGAAGTGGAGCTCCAACACAGCCACCAATCCCCTGTAAACGAACACTATCACCAGTTGCCGTCTCCTCTGACAATGGCAAGATGCCTTCAAGCATTAAAGATTGATGTGCTCCTGTGTCCCTCAACACCCTAACATGTCTCCGGTTAGTCGGGTCTCCACCCAGTGACACCAACCCCTCTGAAATAAATGGTTGGTAACTCTGTTGAGAGCGATTTCTCACATTGGCCATTGCATTCGGAGTTGTACTAGTCGAACTCCGCTCCTGATTTTCCTTTCCCCGAGCATAACAGTGGGACATCAAGTGTCCAGGTTTATGGCAAAAAGCGCAAGATAGGCAAAGTAGAAGGAGAACCTCGTGGTGTGTCTCGAGCCCCCCGGAGGATAAGTCTGCCTTGGAACTGCTGTCTTCGGATTTCTAGAAGTCGTGGTATCAAAGTGGTCCTCATTTTCATCTCGAGGCCGCCCCCATTAATTTTCGTTCTCCGCCCCTGATGTACCATAGCTCCCCTGGCTAGGTCTAGGCGAGAAGTTCGGTTTGTGGAACCCAATCCTGTGTGTTAAGGCATAGTCATCTGCCATGGTTGCTGCCTCATACAGCTTTGGTACTTTCCTTTCCTCCAGATGTACTTTAATGTCCTTCTGGACACACTGCTGGAATTCCTCCAGCAGGATAAATTGTCGCAATAGGTCGAAGTCTTTCCCAACCCCTTTTGAATCACACCACCTATCAAACATGGTTTCTTTCATTCTGGCAAACTCCACATGGGTCTCACTCTCCCTCTTCCTGGCATTCCGGAATTTTTGTCGGTAAGCTTCTGGGACCAATTCATAGCCTTTGAGAATGTTTTTCTTCAATACCTCATAATCTGCACATTGGTCAATCGGTAAAGCCGAATAAATATCTTGAGCTTTACCCACCAGAACACTTTGCACTAATATGGTCCAGGACTCCTCAGGCCAGTTTAGCAGTTGAGCCACTTTCTCAAAGTGTGAAAAAAAATTGGCTACCTCCTTTTCATTGAAGGGTGGAACCAGCCTCACATGTCTGCCAACATCCCAGGTGTTCTGACTAGGTGTCGAACCAGTCGGCATGGATGGTACCTCTCCCCGTTCTTTCATTACATCCAGCTCCTTGAGTCTAATTTCCTGCTGAAGCGCCATTTCACGGTCCTTTAACTCCCTGTCGGCTTTTCTCTCCTCTGCTTCAAGTTCCCTTGCAGCTCTCCTTTCCTCTGCTTTTTTCTTTTCTAACCTTTCCTGGAGTTCTCCTTCAACTCTCCTTTCCTCTGCTTGTTTCTCTTCGTGTGCTCGTTCCTGTTCTGCCTTTCCTTTTCTGCTTTCCTTTCCTCTGCTTTTAACCTTTCCTGGAGTTCTTGTTCTTGTTCTGCTCTTTCCTTTTCTGCTTTCCTTTCCTCTGCTTTTAACCTTTCCTGGCTCTGCAATTGCAACTCCAGTTGGAGCTCCACATCTTCTGGTTCCTCGGGTAACCAATCCCAGGCTACCTCTTCCCATGTTCCTAATCCCACCATAGATTGTATCACCACTGTCTGCATCTCTGCCTTCCTCATATTAGTTCGGACCTCCAAGCTAAAATGTTTGGCCAATTTCAAGAGGTCCGATTTTACTAACGCTCTGCACTGTGCTTCACTAGGGGTCACTGCAAATTTCTCTGCGTCAAACTCCATGGTGACTATTATCAACACCTGTTAACCTTCACACAATAATTTATATTTTTTTTGGGGAAAATTTGGGAATGTTGGAAAAAGTTCCCAATTTGGGAATTCTGGGAATGTTCGGGAATTCTTTCCCGGACTAAATTTAGGAAATTTGATATCCCGGACGCAGACCCAATTCCGAGCCCACGAGTCAATTGGATGAGCCCCCAATTTCTGTTACGTGCTCCTCCCCGACCTCCTGGTCTCGGTATACCTCCGAACCCCGGGAGGGGCCACGGCAGAAAAATGTGTTATTCTGTATGTCAAAGATCAATGGTGAAGCCACACCAATTGTTACTCACAAACCAATAATATATTATAAATCACACAGGAATAACATTACCACAAATGACAATTAAGAGTGCACTCTCTATTCCATCAGCTAGCATGCATAAGGTAACTCACAGTGTTCCAAGTGAGTGGAAAGAACCTTCCCCAATGTCTCTATATTCCCGTCTTCGAGCTCAGAGTTGGTCCCCTCCAGTGATCAACGGAACGATGTCGACTCTAAACCAGAATCTCGTTCCGAGGGCAGGCACAGACACGCCTCCCAAAACGGCACCAAGGCGCATGCGGCCCAAAGCGGAGAAAAGGGTCACGTGGTTAAAGTGGCACAAAGGCGCACTCACGGCGACTGGGAAATCCAAAAGCCCCTCCAGGTATGAACTTTCACTGTTCACGGTCGGCGAGCCGCAAAGTAATCGTCAGAAGCCTCGGTGCACACACACACCACAGATACGTCTGAACGCGGTGGAAACGGTTGACGAAGCAAGGAAAGTTTGCTCGACGCGTGAAGCACACGAGTCAAAATGGCGGACGGCTCGTACTTGAGACGTAATCACACGACGAGGGTTCCTCCGAATCCAACGCCAACCTGACACGCAGGTTTGGTCAGTCACAGCGATAATAACTCTATCACGGAATCCCTTTCCAGGAAACCCAAAGTTCACTCGTGTCTCTTGCTCGACAACGTTCGATCCAGAACGCAAAGCAACCAGCTTATTCTCTGACTTTTTTTTACCGCCTCCTCTTCTTCGCCTCCTTTTCTTCCGGTTCGGTTTCCTGTTTCATTTTAAGTTAACCTTTTAAACTTTAGATAGCTGTTCCCGAATAATAAAGCTTTTGAGAAAAATAATAGTAATAATAATAATAATAATAAAGGAGTCTTATATAGCCCCATCAAGCAGAGTAAACTACCCTCATGGCGCTTTACATTATCATGCGAACGCACACACACCGCACACACACACACAAACATACACACACACACAGACACACCTTCACTCTTGCCCTATTCCTCTCCCTCCCCATTCAAAACCCACAGATGTGTACTCCCCCTCCTCCTCCCCTCCCTCCCCCGCACATGTACACAGACATACTCTCGATCTCTGTCCCACCTCAAACCAAAGGGAAAACACTAACAGGACTTAGACTTTGAAAGACTTGTGAAACAGATAGGTTTTGAGGGAGGTTTTAAAGTCAGGAAGAGAGTCAACATGTCGAACAGAGGAAGGCAAGTCATTCCAGAGCAGAGGTGCAGCAAACGAAAAGGATTTCTCGCCAAACGACTTGGTGCTGGTGCGCGGCGGCTCTAAGGTCATAGAGTCGTCGCTTGAACGAAGCCGTCGCCGAGGTTCATAGAGAGTGAGCAAATCGGAGAGATAGTGAGGTCCCGTTCCACACAATGATTTATAACATAGTGTGCAAATTTTGTATTGCACACGAGCAGAGACAGGCAGCCAGTGTAAAGATTCAAGAAGCGGAGTAACATGGTCAGACTTCTTCGCCTTACAGACAAGACGAGCGGCAGAGTTTTGAACCTTTTGTAACTTATCCAAGAGAAACTGAGGGCAGCCAGCATACAAAGAATTACAATAGTCTAGCCTTGAGAGGACAAGGGCACAGACCAGAGTTAGAGCAGCTTGAGGAGTAAGAAAGTGGCGAATGGATGCGATCTTTCGCAGCTGAAAGTATGCTGATTTGCAAGTTTGAAGTACTTGCTTGGAAAATGTCATGTTGCAGTCGAAAACTACACCAAGGTTCTTGGCCGACGAAACAAAGTTTACATCGGTTTCACCAACATGAATAGTGGTAGGAAGTGAACATTGTAGAGGACATCTGTGCGATCTTACAATCATAGACTCTGTTTTGGCATCGTTCAGCTGAAGTTTGTTTTGGGTCATCCACGCCTTCACGTCGGCAATACAGCCTTCTAACACTTCAACAGTGGGCACGATTTGTTGAATCGTCGTTCCTTTGTACAGCTGATTGTCATCAGCAAAGGCGTGGTGATCAACTGAATGTCTGGCAACAAGATCAAATAGAGGCTGAGTGTACAAAAGAAAGAGGATAGGTCCCAGGACTGAGCCCTGGGGAACGCCAAAGGAAAGCGGAGAAGGGGCTGATATCTGGCCATTGACAACAACTGTTTGCACTCTATCAGTAAGATAGGACATCAGCCAAGAAAGTGGAGTACCAGTTATACCAAATGTGATTTCAAGACGACGAATTAAGACACTATGGTCAATCGTGTCAAAGGTGGCAGACAAGTCCAAAAGAGCAAGAACGGAAACCTTACCACAGTCAAGCGAGGTCAGAAGATCATTGGTTATTCTTAGGAGAGCGGTCTCGGTGCTATGGCCTGGTCTATATGCTGACTGGCGAGAATTGAAAAGATTATTTGAAACTAGATGGTCATTCATCTGCGATAGCACAATTCTTTCTGTGAACTTTCACAGGAAAGACAGGTTGGAGATAGGATGGTAATTTTTCATGTCGTTAAGGTCAAGGGTGGGCTTTTTAAGAAGTGGTTTAACAAGAGCTTGCTTAAAGAGAAGCGGAAATGAACCCGTAGTCAGAGAATCATTGATAACTGCAGTAATAAATGGGAGGAGGGTGTCCAAACACTCAATGAACAAATCGGTGGGAAGGGGGTCAAGATCACATGTTTTTGTGTTTGACTTGAGGATTGTACATTTGACAATTTCCTCAGTAACAGGAGTAAACGAACTAAGAGGTCGTCCGTGAAAGCAGTGTTCAGCATCATCGAAGGAAAGGAGTGACTGCTTGTCAAGATTGTTTCTTATTGACTGAATTTTATTGTGAAAGAAATGCAGAAGCGTTGGGGTAGTTCGTTTTGAGGAAACACAGTGGGAAGAACGGATTTATTTTTGGTGGCAAACAGGCGGTTGGTAATGCTGTACAGTTGCTTGCAGGAGGAGCTCCTAGTAATCCGATCAGATATATGACGTTTTTGCTTTCAGAATGATTTTTATGACGAGTCTTTTAGCTATGTTATACAACTGTTTATGGACTGTGAGGCCAGTCTTCAGCCACTGTCTCTCGGCACGTCGTCTTCTGCAGTGACATAGGAACGGCCAGAGAGACGGGTGTGAAGGTCCTCTTTAAAGGCGGAACGGTCGATGGCACGAATGTTGCGGGCAGTGATGAAGGTGGGCTGAAGACGAGGAACAGCAATACTCAGGTGGCTGGTGACACAGAAGTGGTCCGAGGTGATAGCACAGGTCACTGACGTGGACTGCACCAACTGATCATCGCATCTGTGCACTAACCAATCCAGGATGTGTCCTTTAACGTGTGTAGGTTGGGAGACAGACTGAGACAGACTAAAAGTAGAAAAGAGGTCAATGATCTTTGAAGTGAGAGGATGTTGTGGTTGGTCGTAGTGGACGTTGAAATCTCCAAGATTCAAGACGAAACCAGGAAGAGTATTGCAGTGGTCGAGCAGATTAGGAAGCTGGGTCATACATATCTGAGCTGCTGAGCAGTACATAGAATCAGAAATCTTTCAAGTGGAGGAAAACCACAACAGCGGAAGTGACGAATCCATAACACCTGCTTGAAATCTAATTATTTATAACAATTTCTAAAAGGTGGCAATAATATTGTCTGGGCCATTTTAGGATTTCTGTGTGGAATAAGCTAAGATTTAGTAATTTTTTCAGATTTTTTGTTTTGTTCCACTAGAATCCAAAGCAATACATATGTGGATACCAAAATATTTTTTATTTTCAACATTTTTCTGGAATGCTATGGAATGCTTTCTGTGTGCTACGGAATGAGGTGTTTTTGTGGTGGCCGGAGTGCAAATCCTGCCACCAACGTCCTTGATAGAGGACCTGGTACTCATTTTGCCGACCTCGGAAGGATGACAGGCTAAGTCAACCCCACCTGGTATTAATTCAGCAGCTTAACGGGATTCGATCTCGGGACCTTTGGATGATCCCAAGCCCGCCGCCCTGACCATTCGGCCAACACCAGGTTTTTCATCATAACTTGAATAATTTTCCTCCGATTTTCATGTCAGCTTTATTAATAAATTGTAGATGGGGAAACATTTTCATCTTGAGCTCCACTCTATCCTTAATTGTTGAAGGTCAATGTCATATGGTAGGTGGTCAAAACAAAATATGGCCATCATTGGATTGTTGGCCAAGGGTGAGTCGCGGGCAATCTCCAACTTACCTTTGGCGATCACCTTGTTATCGCTGATGTGTAGTTTTTAGTTAGCTCGTCTCATGCCGCACGGGAGGCGGGGTTTTGCAATCACTTCTGTGTATCTGTCAGCGCATCTGTCCATGCCGTAACCTTTTCTACCAATTTGGCTTTTGTCTTCAAATGGATTTGCATTTTCAGATTCTTTCTAATTAATAATTTGTTATCGATTCTTTTTTTTGTGTTTTGCACTTTTGTTTGTTGACTTAGGTCAAACTCCCCTCCTCCCCCACAACCTTTACCAGCCAACCACACAAGCACATGGGAATAATTGTGGCTGTTAAAGAACGAAGAAGAAACACTTCGTTGTGCATTGATAACAGTATGTCATGTGCCTTTGAATTGTTTAGTCTGGGTTTGATTTATTTAACCTGCTATAAACTGTCGATCTGGTGCTTTGCAGGCAAGGAATTGTATAAAAAAAGGATGCAGTGTTGAATTTGCTACATCCACACCCTTCAACCCCAACCCCAACCCAATAACCCAGTCCACAACACAATCACTACCCATGACATCAGCACCACCCACACAACAACACAGAACACACTCCCCAACACCCACAACTAAGTGAGTCAATATTTCAGGATATTTTTATAGACAGCGCAGCATGCACACAATCTGGTCATGCACACAATCATGCACACAATCCTGCAGATCACACAATCTGGTCCCGGTCTATCTTCTATCTGCCTGTGTCCTTGTTCCCCTCTATCCGCATTGCTTCTCGGTACTTATCCAATTCCAATCTAAGCACATATCTCCTGTCCTGCTGCTACCACCTCCCAAGTAAGACCATTTCTTACATTAATGATGCTCTGTGTGAAATACCTCTGCCTTGCTACTGCCTTAACTCTTCTCTTATTTACTGTCAAGCAATACCCCCTGGTCTTATTAATTCAAAGAGAATAGGCGTTGTGGCTTGGCCATGATGTGTCACCTTGAGCTTCCGATGCTTGGATGTTTAGCCCATACATTTGTCCTTTTATTCGGTTTGCCAATACCCCATCCTGTTGGTTCACTATTAAACATCTCTTTCCTACCCAGGCAGCAAATCATCATTTTGAATAATGTTAGTGCAAAACACACATGCACACACATCAAATAAATGTATGACGATTCGTAAACATTTCACATTGCATTTTGTTAATACATGAGAAAACATCACACACGTGGGAATAAAACAGATTATAATATTTTACAAACACCACAATAGAAAGTGAATGTTAGGAATCCATGGGGCACATCATAGTTTGACGTTGGAGTAACAGTTTCTGATGAGTTAAAAACTTTTTTTTAAATGTCCAGGCCTATATAACAACCCTTTGGGTGTGATGTGTATGTTGTGCTGTCTAGGTATCCTGCAATATTGACTCTGTGTTGTGGTGTAGATGGCGCTGGTGTCATTGGTGATTGTGTTTGTGGATTGGATGATTGGGTTTGGGTTGAAGGATGTGGATATAGCACAGGCAGGATGGGCCTAGCTATGAGAAAAGAAGACCTTTTGCAAAAACTTATTTTGAATCAATACTCCTAGTCATTAAAAATACTTCTGTCTTCCATTTATAGTGCCATTTGAAATTTGGAAAGCCCCTAATTGGCTGGCTTGATGTTGGAGCACAACACATCCACCCCCCACCCATCCCCTACACACTCCATCCAATGAACAACACATCCAGTGGTAGGGTAAGGGTTGTGAATCATTGAAGATTATTCTTTGAAAAGTAAGAAACAAGAAAGAGCAATCGGAGATTGCAGACCCTCGCCAGGATGTGTTTTATAGTGTTTTTTAAGGTTCTTGTGTAAAAACAAATATGGCGGCCGAACCACGTGACCAATGGCGTCATCATTTTCTTTCTACACCAATTTATCCCTAGATGACGCTCAATAAATTTCATCTTGATTGGATGAGGTTTTGGACTTGTTGAATTATGGCGTCATAATGGAGGCACCTATGACATCATCATTAACATATTTTATTCCCCATGGAGAGTTCTTTACAATGAGCCATGTCTCAATTTTTTCTCTGCAGCGCTTTCGGAGATATAGAGGTGCAAAGATTTTCGTTTTTTTCAAGATGGTGCCTGTACCATGTGACCTATGACGTGTTACGTGCTCCTCCCCGACCCCCTGGCCACGGTGTACCTCCGAGCCCAGAGAGGAGTCACGGCAGAAAAATGTGTTATTCTGTATGTCAAAGATCAATGGTGAAGCCACACCAATTGTTACTCACAAACAAATATTGTATTAAGATCACACAAGAATAACCATACAACACTAATATGAATCAAAAGTTAAAGTACAATCAATATTCTATGATGGTACCATCAGTGTTATAATATATAACTCACTGTGCTCCAAGTGAGTGAAACAAGAACATCCCCAATGTCTCTTATTCCCGGCTCCAAGCCACAGTTGATTCGCTCCAGCGATCGCTAGACCGAGGTCCAATCGAAACCAGAATCCCGTGCGGATGGCAAGAACAGTCACCCAGCCGAATCTGTACAAAGGCGCCCTCAAGGCGACTGGGAAATCCAAAGGCGCCTTTCAGGCGACTGAGAGATCACACCCTCGGGTATGGACGAATTAGCCTTCAAAAAGCCACGTCACACACACGCCCCAGATCGACGTCTGAATGCGGTGAAAATGTTCGAAAAGAAACGAAACCGCGAGCGAAGCACAAGTCCTGCGCGAGTCAAAATGGCCGACGGCCCGGTCTTGTGGCGCACCAGCACGGCGATGATTCTCTCCTGAATCGATAGCAAGACCTGACACGCAGGTTAATTGGTCACAGCGATGACAACTCGGAATTCCTTTCCCGGAAACCCGAAAGTTCGTTAGTGACTCTTGCTTGCCAACGTTCGCTTCAGAACCCGGAGCAACTTGGCTTTCTTGTCCGACCTCTCTCGCTCCGGCCTCTTTCTTCTCCTTCCGCTTCATCGACGTCTGGTTCCTGTTTCATTTTAAAACATTCCTTTTACCTTTTGACAATAATAATTGCTATTTCCCTCAAACAACAATAATAATAATACATGGAACCAGAAATGTCTCAAGTGGATGAAAGCCACCACAACGGAAGTGATGAATCCGTAACAGACGTCATAATTGTCATTACAATAATTATACAGGAGGAGCTGCACATATGGTGAAAAATTCCTGTCAATCAGACCAATGGTTGCAGAAAAAATCATTTATTCTGTGCGGACAGACAGACAGACAGACAAACGGACTCAAATGCAATACCCTCTCCTCTGGCAAGAGTAATTAGAGTCCCTAGAACACCTTACCCCATTCAGTCTTGAGAAAAAGAACATTACCCCCTCCCTTTTTAAGCCAAGATGTGGAGGCTCTGGTGCAGTTTGGTAGCCCCAAAAAGATTGAAATCTCATCTATACTTCAAAAGAGATGTTTGTCTTTCTGTTTGTCGCCATTTTTCCCCCCAGAAGTGGCTGTACGGATCTTCATCAAACTTCGAGGTTCATCAGTAAGTGCTGAGGAGTGTTTTAGGCAAATAATAATAATTTTGAAAATAAAAGTTTGATTTTTAAAAACCACTGTAATGTGCCTAAGCCTTTGTGCCTAATAAAAGTGCCTAAGCCTTTGTAGCTATGTGAAAGGTAATACTAAATGATCCCCGACCCCATTACTCAGTGTGTGTACTGTGTATGGAATTGTTTTTGTGTTTGGAACACAAAATATAGAATACCCGGGCGGCACTCTTCGACGTCACGACGTCGACCGATACGCCTCCTCTCACATCATTACATCATTATACATACTTGTACTAAGTTTGATTCAAATCCATTAAGCTGTTCTCAAGTATCACATTTTTGCCTGACATGACCTTTGATTCCGATATATTGTTACGGCCCGCGGATAAGATGTTGTGTTTGCTGAGCGGATGGCCCCGCGGTCGTACAGTTACCCCGACTAACCCGATTCCCGAACGTTGGCCGGATCGCGCCACAGATATTCAATAGGGAAAAGACTAAGGCGACACGGATGTGAAGAAGAAGCAGACAAAAAGGTTGGAAATACGAATATAATTTATTTGCTATTTACAAGCTCAAAAAAAACCAAGGAGAAGGAAAGATAAGAAAATAATATACAGAAGATATTAGAGACACAGTAAAAATCGCTAGCTTATCTAAACAGGCTTAATTAATACCCAGGACAGAACAAACAAAACAAACTCACGTACACAAGAGGATGGAAAGGCAGGAGGTGGATGGCTGGAGGGAGAGGAAGGTCCAAGGGGGTCCTGCAGCCCGATCGGCGCGTTTAGCAGCCGCCGTTCCTTCGCGGCCCTGCTCAAAACCGCCGTCCAGGCCCCAAGCGGCTGTTGTTGCTGCTGTGGCCGCCGCTGCTGCTGCTGTTGTCTGTTGCTGCGGCGGTGGACGTCGCGCGCTTTTCCAGGACTACAACAGGCTTCTTGCTGTTAACTACTGCTCAGTCCAACCTTGGCGAGCAAGGCGACGAATAGCAGGCTTTGTGCTTCCCTGGACGATCTCTTTTGGACCAGAATCGCTGCTGGATGATCTCCCTTGGACAGGAATCGCTGCTGGATGATCTCCCTTGGACAAGAATCGCTGCTGGATGATCTCTCCTCCATCTCAGGACCTTGCGCGCGCGCTTTTTATAGCGCCTCCGGCGATCAAGCCGCCGGCCTTTAGGACACGCCCATCGGTGTGCTCACCTCGGCCCTGATTGGTCAGCACGGCCCTCTAGCTCCGCCCTTGATGACGATGGGCGGGCACGCCTTTCTTCCCCGACCCGAGCACATGTTCAATGGTGGTTTTGGAGGGGATGTAATTGGCAATCGAGGCTTGGCAATGAAAGTTTTGGGAGTGGGAATGAAGAATGAAGGGAAGCTATCTTATTTCACTTGGTGCAATGGAGTGTCATCTTAATGGGAGACAAGGCCTTACCCTAATACACATAATAAAGATATAACTATTGAACAGGGGTATTCTATGATTGGCTAACGTGTATGCTTTATGGACTAATTATGGGACGCCCTTTGTCCTTTACACTACGGAGGTATTTACAAGGAATCATTACATTTTACAGAGGGTGATATTTACAACAATTTACTATATAATACAACACAATAAAAAAAACACAAACCTCATATCCACAACACTGCACCCTCCTCCTCTTAGGCACTTACCGGGCCTATAACTTTAATTTAGTGTGACACGTAGGTGTAGTTCCCTCTACTTTTAACCTGACCCTGAGTGCGACAGTTTTAAAACATAAATAAATATGTCCCGCTGCTCCATTGCACCCTACCTAACAGACTCACGCCCACAGCTAACCGAATTGCGGAATGGTCTTCAAACTATACACTGACGGTGGGGAGCATTATTTACAATGGCTCTGCTTTTATTTACAAAACTAACCCAGGACCTGTGATTGTTCTTTTGGGGGGGGGGGGGGAGGAGAGACAGTCTGCTCTGCATCAATGCACCATGAAAGCACCCAAAACGCACCAACACACCCTCAAGCACCAATCGGTGCACAGTCATCATTGTTCATGAATAAAAATAAAAACAACAACCCCTAACCCTGCAGGTGGTCTCTTGCTCTTTGGCTCCCTCTGCTGGCTATTATTATTTTCCTGGTGTTGTCATCTTCCTTTGCTGGCGGCCTATTTGCACTATTAAAATGCACCCAACGTGTCCATTTTTATTTATTTTATTTATGGCCCACAGGGCCGACTAGTGTGGTTCACCTGTGGGGCATCGGTGCCCTGTGGCCAAGGTCCGCCAGCAAGATTTCGGGCCTTCATGGCCGGTTCCAGCAGAGGGGCCGTGCCCCAACCCATGGGGTCCATAAGTGGTGCTCGGCCACAGACATGTGGTCCATAATGTGGTGCATCGATGCAGACAGCTGGTTCTGGGAGTTCCTGGCGCACAATGGCGGACTCACGCACGCTCCCCTCGGCGCCCAGTGGCGCACAGGTCCTCATGTGGGAGACAAAGGGGGGGAGAGACAGATGAGCGAGGGGTAAGGTCACAAGGGTACACATCAAACAAGGCAATGCAAGGCGAAGTGCGTACGGAGAGCGAAGTGAGAAAGCTCGTCCCTACCGTACGTCACCCCCCCTGTCACCTACACTACCCTTGCCCTTACCCCATATGTACAAAATCTACACATTACAAATTCGTCGCTAATGTCACGTCTTCCCCCTATACCAAATTCGTCTTCACTCCCTCTAACCAAAATTTGCCATCACCCAATTCATCATCAATCCTCATCAGGAGGAAGAGATGGAACATCAAGCACAATGTCACACCCACGTCATGATGCGTCTCACAATCCAAAACATTTGCATCATAAAAATAACAAAAACCACCTGGCATGGTGTGGAGGTACGTCATCTCAGGTGAGTGGATGCAGATGTTGCGAGGAGACTTCAATCCTAACTATCCTCTAAATGACATTAACACACTTTACACTACCCGGGGTCTTTCCCTGCCAATCCATTGGCCAACTTACACGATGGGTTCTAAAAACCAATTCCCATTGACCAAACTGTGGTGCTTCTCAATTTGGGGTCTCACTCCCCCGATTCATCTCCCGGTGCCCTTGCACAATTTCTGGGCTGAGATGTGTAGCTCTCCCAGCAGGTCTCCCCATCTGCACACCTCCACCACTGTAGTTGCCACCCGAGCTTACCTGCTCCTTACCTAACCTATCTAACTGGGGAAGGCCCCTCCTGGCTCTGTCACCCCTCGGTGCCCTCTGGCACTGGGCTACCCGGGTCCGTCCTCCGGATCCTCGGGCCCCATCCACAACAACTCTACCGGCTCCCAGAGCCCACCTGCGGCCTCACCTGGCCGACATCCTCACAGTGGTGGAGTGCCCAAACCAACTACACACACTAACAGGCTACACGCCCAGCCATTTCCACAACACTAATGCACCCATCCAAACACCATTCTTTCACCCGCACCGCAGATGCCAATATCCAACCACAATTTACCTATACCCTCTACCTAACACTTACACTACCCTCCCCGGGTATTCGTGATGGGGGTCCATCCTTCCCCCATTCACACCTTCGCACCATCCACTCCACTCCATAGTTTCCACCATACTCACTCTACGACCATCCATTCCAATACTCCATATATTCCACACTCCATGTATTCCACACTCCATGTATTTCACACAATCATTCTTCATACACCTGTCGTTGCACACCTGTGCAATCACACCTGGTGCCACCTGCACCCTCCTTCCTTCCTGGACCATTTGGTCAGCACAACTCACATCACTATCACTCACTCATACACTGCTCCATACACCTGTTCAGTTGCACACCTGTGCAATCACACCTGTTCCTCACACACTTTTCACAATACACTTCTGAATACACCTCCAACACTCACACGGCATCATCTAATCTACCTGTTGCCCTGCTAACTTAGTGCTCCCGGTCTTCCCTTTAAACTAAGCACATACCACGTCATTATCATCCACACTAATCTACCTGCGTCCCCACTACAGGTATCATTGTCACTAACTAATCTTAATGTTACCTATTGTCATCTTCTCTAGATCCCTACACATTATATCCTAACCCTCCCGGGCTAGTTTTCACTGCCAAACCCCATCAATCTAGTGCTCCTTTGCCCCCGCTGTGAGGGATGGCAGAATTGCCATCCCATCACATCGGGTATCTTCCACTATAAATTTTGCTCACCAAATTCCAACCAATCAAAAATTTGCCAATCACTACCCATCATCTGCCAATCATTACTGCCAATCCTTTGCCAATCATCAATTTTGTTTTCCTAATTTCGGGTCCAAAACACTATCCTCATCATCACGTCTACTCACTAGAGCCTCTCGGTGCGCCAATTCACTTCAACAGCCCAGCTTCATAAAGCCGAGCAATGAATGCGGGTTGCTTGGTGCCGGCGGCTGGATGCGTCCGGCATTCGGTGCAGGGAAGGACGCTTACCCGGGCCGAGATCCCACGCACCACCTCGGCACAGAGCCGTCCAATGGCCCGATCTCGACCTGCCGGAACGCCTCAACAAAAAGGGGTCGCCATGACGACCCTTCCTATCGGGCTGCCCGCTCCGCCTAGTGGAGCACGGACGCGGCCGTTCAAAGCGAGGCCCAGCGTGGATCGCGTACGGCGGTTCTTTCGAAACCGCCGTGGTTCGGATCCCCGCTGGTCCCCGCGGCACGCGAAACTGCTCGGCGCGCACCGAGGGCCCGATTCGGCTAAATGTCGTTCTAACCGCTAACCCGGTTACCGTCGATGCTTCACCTGCATGCTCACACGCATACGCTACCCCTTTCACCCTCACCGAGCTCGGTGCTCCAACGCCGCCCGTACACCCCGCGTACTTCGTTATTGCACTCGTTCTTTCGCTCACAGACTTGGTCACACACCTGACCACCGCACACCTTTGCACACACTCGTCGTTCGCACACCTCACCAACACACCTCTTTGCGTCCCCTTCTCGGTCACCTACTTGGTGACAACCACAGGTGTGCTCTCACTTGCACACCCAACCACGTGCCTCACGAACAACTCAAGTGTGTATTCCCACACCCGCTCTACCATTCCAGGTGTGCATCCTTCCATTCCAGGTGTACATCCTCTCTCACCTGCCACAACCAACTCACGCTCCGTGTCACTCTTACTACTCTCACCTCCACACTCGTTCGCGCACTCACCCTTACTCTCGACAGCGTACTCTGTACTCATGCACCCGTCCGTTACACACCTTTCTCGCGCATCCTCTTGCGCACACTCTCTCGTTACTCCCTCCGTAACACTCACCACAGGTGTACACTCTCTCGTTACATCCTCTGTAACACTCCTCACTACGCGCTTCCATGTGCTCCCTTGCACATGCGCTACGACCAACTCACTCTCGACAGCACACTCACTCCTCGGCGCGCACTTTTTCCTCACACACCCCGGAGTCGGACATTCTCGCACGCCTCTTCCTTCGCACACCGTACCTGTCGCACACTTCACCAACGGCCTCTCACGAACACCCGGATCCAAATCAACCCCCAAGCCGACTGAAGCTCCCCTCACATCATATGCATTTCCGAATATATCGCCACTCACCTTGGCACCTCGTCTCCGCACCTCCTTCGCCACCTGCAAACTCTTTATTTGGTTAGCGAGCACATCATCACGATTCGAGCACAGACCTTGTACCAATTCCATTACCTCCTCCTTTATCTCTCTCTTAGTTTCTGTCCGTCTCTTCTTAATTTCACTCACCCCCTCTTCCACCTCCTTTAACTTTTGCTTCACCTCTTTTATTTCCCGGTGCGTCTCCTCAATTTCGTCCTCTAAGGCTACCTTGACCGTCTCTATGTGCGTCCTCACCTCCCGGTCCTTCGTCTCCATTACTTCTGTCACCTCGTCCAACCTCGTTGTCAGTCCCTCACGTACCATCTGACATTGCCTCTGTGTCGCTATTAAGTCATTTTTAATGTCGTTTTGTGTCGCTTTTAACCCTCCTAGTACCGCAGTGTTCCTTTGAACCTGCTCCACTAACTCCGTCTGTCCCACCGTCAGCTGTTCCACCTCCTGCGTCAGACCCTTTATTCCCCCTTGTAACCTCGCCGTATTATTCCTCACCTCTTTCTCCATACGCTTTTCACCTCGCTTTACCTCCTCGCGTACCCCCGAGACCTCCTCGCTTACACCTCGTCATATCTCCTCCTTCATCTCCTCCCTCTCTTTTGTAGATGCCACCCTCATCTGTCCCAATTCATCCCTCTGAGCATCCAATTTGGTTTCTACCCCGATTTTCACCTCTATCTGCTCTCCCATTTGTTTAATTTCTCGGGCGGATTGCTCCCCTATTTCCCGCAATTTGCCTTCCATTCTATCTTCTAGCCCCCTAAACCCATTTTTCACCCCCTCTATCTGATTCTCCTGGGCAGCCATTCTATTTTCCACCCCCGTTAACCCATGTTTCACCCCTTCTATCCCATTGTCTAACCCCTCAAATTTCTTGTCTAACCCTTCAAATTTCTTGTCTAACCCCTTAAAATAATTGTCTAACCCCCCAAATTTGTTGTCTAGCCCCCTGATTTTTCCATCGAGCCCCCCGATTTTTCCATCGAGCCCCCCGATTTTTCCATCGAGCCCCCCGCTTTGGCTTCCCATCCTATCCATTTTTGCATTCAGTTGGGTCAAGAATAATCTGAGGTCAAACCCGGTTTGCCCAGCGTCCCCAGCCGCCACCGCAGGCTCGCCCTCCGCGGCGCTGCTATTTTGGGACCCTTCAACCACGTGTGCGAGAGCGCCATTTTGTGCGCCTGATACTCCCTCAACCACCTCCTCATTACTCCCCTCCATTTGATCCTGGGTTACTCCTAACCCCTCTTCTAGTTCCCCCACCGGCATCCGATCGCCTTGACTAGCCATGGCGCGATTTCAAAATTCGGGTTTTTAAAAACAAAACAAATTTCGGCAGCTCATAATTTTGAGCGCGTTAAGCGCGCTTCGGGTCCGACCCCGCTCCCGACACCAATTGTTACAGCCAATTGTACAATTGTTGTTCCAAAATTTGGGCGAAATAAATTTAGTCCCAGGTCCGAATCCGACACTCCTGACACCAATTGTTACGGCCCGCGGATAAGATGTTGTGTTTGCCGAGCGGATGGCACCGCGGCCTGACAGTTACCCCGATTAACCCGATCCCCGAACGTTGGCCGGATCGCGCCACAGCTATTCAATATGGAAAAGACAAAAGCGACACGGATGTGAAGAAGAAGCAGACAAAAAGGTTGGAAATACGAATATAATTTATTTGCTATTTACAAGCTCAAAAAAACCAAGGAGAAGGAAAGATAAGAAAATAATATACAGAAGATATTAGAGACACAGTGAAAATCGCTAGCTTATCTAAACAGGCTTAATTAATACCCAGGACAGAACAAACAAAACAAACTCACGTACACAAGAGGATGGAAAGGCAGGAGGTGGATGGCTGGAGGGAGAGGAAGGTCCAAGGGGGTCTTGCAGCCCGATCGGCGCGTTTAGCAGCCGCCGTTCCTTCGTGGCCCTGCTCAAAACCGCCGTCCAGGCCCCAAGCGGCTGTTGTTGCTGCTGTGGCCGCCGCTGCTGCTGCTGTTGTCTGTTGCTGCGGCGGTGGACGTCACGCGCTTTTCCAGGACTACAACAGGCTTCTTGCTGTTAACTACTGCTCAGTCCAACCTTGGCGAGCAAGGTGACGAATAGCAGGCTTTGTGCTTCCCTGGACGATCTCTTTTGGACCAGAATCGCTGCTGGATGATCTCCCTTGGACAAGAATCGCTGCTGGATGATCTCCCTTGGACGAGAATCGCTGCTGGATGATCTCCCCTCCGTCTCAGGACCTTGCGCGCGCGCTTTTTATAGCGCCTCCGGCGATCAAGCCGCCGGCCTTTAGGACACGCCCATCGGTGTGCTCACCTCGGCCCTGATTGGTCGGCACGGCCCTCTAGCTCCGCCATTGATGACGATGGGCGGGCACGCCTTTCTTCCCCGACCCTAGCACATGTTCAATGGTGGTTTTGGAGGGGATGTAATTGGCAATCGAGGCTTGGCAATGAAAGTTTTGGGAGTGGGAATGAAGAATGAAGGGAAGCTATCTTATTTCACTTGGTGCAATGGAGTGTCATCTTAATGGGAGACAAGGCCTTACCCTAATACACATAATAAAGATGTAACTATTGAACAGGGGTATTCTATGATTGGCTAACGTGTATGCTTTATGGACTAATTATGGGACGCCCTTTGACCTTTACACTACGGAGGTATTTACAAGGAATCATTACATTTTACAGAGGGTGATATTTACAACAATTTACTATATAATACAACACAATAACAAAAACACAAACCTCATATCCGCAACAATATCATCAGTACATCTTTACATCATAATGTATACTTATACCAAGTTTGGTTCAAAATCCCATCGCTGGTTCATAAGTTAGCTCTGCAACATAACTTTAACCAAACGGGACCTGTGGCCTTTGCCCTCTTGACCCCATAATTTAATCAGTTCACTTTTGCATCATAATACATCCTCGTACCAAGTTTGAGGTAGATCCCTTCAGCCATTCTTAAGTTATCACAGCAGCAAAAACCTATCACGGACAGACGGATGGACGGACAACCCAGCAACACTTTGTCCGCGGAGGCATAAAAAACGAAATTTTATTTATTCAAAATTCCAACAGAACAGCACCGGCAACGCCGGTTATCCCTGCTAGTGTACTATATAAAGAATGACAATAGGTCCAACAACCAGTAAATGTGGGTAGTTTACCATGTGTATATTTTATGGATTAATTGACTGACAGTTATTTGTGCCTTCGTTGTTCGAAAATCATTCCAAACAGGAAAGACAGAGATTGAAGCAATTTTAACCAGACTCAGGGGCATAATGGTGAGAACATCCGCTCTGAGTCTGGGATGTCGGTGGTTCAAACCCCGGCCGAGCCATGGCAAAGGCACATGCTACTTCCTTGCCTGATGTTCAGCATGTAAAAGGGATAGAGCATGGATAAACAACCATAAGTTGGGAATAATATCGCAGGCTTTGATCGGCCTATTGGCATCCTCCTGCATCAAAGTTCCTTGATTGAAAGGGAACTCTTAATATTACTAGCAACGGTATCCGCCCTATGGGCGGGGCTTCAGTTGGGAGGCCCAAATGAAAAGGCAAAATATCAGAAATTGAAGGCTTTTTTTATTTTAAACGATTTATATAAACATCCGTTAAATCATATCACACGCAAATCATCAAAATCTAAACAGTATTTGTATAATTTCAATAAAAGCCACATCACTGTTCATTTCGGTAAATATTATTCCATAGTGTTTGGAAAAACTGGAAAATTGGAAAATTGGGACAACAATATAGCCTATTTTACTCCAGGGGGTCCCAGGATTACCCACCCAAAATATCGTTGCGATCGGTTGAGCCGTTTTTGCGGTACCTGGGAACAGACGGACAGACATTTGGTGAATTATAGTAAAGATAATCGCTTTTCCACTCTGTGCACATGTGCATGCGGGATAAGATGGCGTACAGTTTTGAAAACTTGAGAGGCAAAGTAGTGCGAAACTGCAGGTGTTTAAAAGTGCCAACAATCTGATGCGTATTCTCCAGTTTTCAAAATGTATAATTCAATCGAAATGAAGTGGTTCCTCGATCATAGACAGACAGACTGCACCAATTGCTTTCCACACGCGTGGGATAACGATAAACATTTCTCGAAAATGAATAAAGGTGTCGGAAAGCATCACATGTTGCTGGTACTTGTCTAGGCATTGTTATCTGTAAATGTTGTCTTGAAATATATCGTTCTTTATCTTATTTATTTAATCCCTACCTGTCTCTCTATTCTTTGGTATTGCAAGCCATCTATTTTCATCCATTGGATTAAATTTAAAATTTTTGACACCAATCTACACAAAATACCACATAATGACAAAGTGAAAACATGTTTTTATAATTTTTTTTACAAATCTATTGAAAATGAAATTCAGAAATGTCTAATTTACATACCGTAACTATTCAGCCCCCTGAGTCAATACTTTGTAGAAGCGTCTTTAGCAGTGATTACAGCTTTGAGTCCTCTTGGGTATGTCTGTATCAGCTTTGCAATCTGGATTTGGGGAGTTTCTCCCATTCTTTCTTGCAGATTTACTCAAGATCTGTCAACTTGGTGGGGAGCGTCGGTGAACAGCAATCTTCAAGTCTTTCCCCAGATTCTCAAAGGGATTCAAGTCTTGGCTTTGGCTGGGCCACTCAAGGACTTTCACATTCTTGTTCTGAAGCCATTCCAGTGTTGCTTTGGCTGTGTGCTTGGGGTCATTGCCTGTTGGAATGTAAATCTTCACTGCAGTCTAAGGTCTTTTGCACTCTGAAGCAGATTCTCCTCAAGGATTTGCCTGTATTTGGCTCCATTCATTGTTTCCTCTATCCTTACAAGTCTACCAGTCCCTGCCGCTGAAAAGTATCCTCATAGCATGATGCTGCCACCACCATGCTTCATGGTAGGGATGGTGTTGGATGGGTGACGAGCTGTGCTCGATTTCCATCAAGTGCAGCACTTCACATTCAGGCCAAAGAGTTCAATATTTGTCTCATCAGACCACAGAATCGTTTGCCTCATCTTCTCAAAATCTTTCACATCCTTTTTGCAAATTCCAGGTGTGCTGTCATCTGCCTTGATCTCAGGATTGGCCCTTCAGGGTTGCTCAGATAGCTGAGATGACAGAGCACTGGTACGGTTCACCAGAGGACCTGGGTTCGATTCCTGGTCTGGGTACGTAATTTTCCCACATATATTGATTGGTTATGTATAATCCTGTTCATTTAGATAATTGTTACTATGCCCACAGTGTTGTCTATAATAGCGGACGTGGATTTGTTCCCCCATTGGGGGAAGACCCTCTTATGAGCTCCTATGGTTGGCTGGCCGTTGTTGTTCCTATGAATGGCAGTGACTGTCCCGGAACCAGTGGTGGAAAGAGAGGAGCAATTTGTGGGAAATCTATATGTGGGAAAATTGCATGTTTGGTCAGGGTCGCCCAAATGACAGATTACTGGTACAGTTCACCAGTGGACCAGGGTGCGATTCCTGCTCTGAGTGCGTAATTTTCCCACATATATTCACTGGATATATATATTTTTTTCATTGCGACACAGTCCTATGTAACAGAGTGGCAGAAGTTGGAAGTGGGGATCCCGATGGGATGTACCATCTCCCCTATTTTGTTTGTACTGGTTATGGAGTTGTTGATACGTGCGGTGAGTGGACATGGGAAAGAAGTGGAGCTAGCCCCTGGTCAGAGGTTGCCAGCAATGTTTGCTTTCATGGATGACCTGACAGTTGTCCAACAGTCCGCTGATGCAGCAGTAGAGGTACTGGGACGACTGGAAAGGTTGATGCGGTGGGCAAGAATGGGATTTAAAACAAGAAAGTCGAGGAGTGTGGTAGTGAGACGAGGATTGGTGGATAACATGCACAGGTTTGAGCTGGGAGGAGAGGTGGTTCCATCATTGGTAGAGGCCCCTGTGAAGAGTTTGGGAAGATGGTATACAGTGGAGTTGAATGATGTGGGAAGAGTGGAGGAGGTCAGAAACAAGCTTTTTTTTTTTTTTTTTTTTTTTTTTTTTTGTATACTGAATCGAGGCTCGTGAAAGAGCTGACATTTACTTCACAAACAAATCAACCAGACAAACAAAATATATAAAAAGAGGGAGCGGAAGACAAGATGGGGAGAGAAGGGGAAGCACACAAACACTTGAGAGCACACAACATTTGAGAGCAGGGAGATGTGTGGGAGGGAGAGGGCTTGGGGGGAGGAGGCGTGGGAAGGGGGGGGGGGGGTGTTTGAAGTATAAAACACAAGGACACCAAGGACTTCCAGGACAGAAGTTGGTATTCAAAAAAGTGGAATTGGGATGAAATTAGCGGGGGTAGAAAAGATCAAGGTTTTGGATGGGGGAAGATAAGAGATGGTGGTGAACAGCTGTTTTAAAGACCTGGAGGGTGGAGTGGGATTTAAGAGAGTGAGGGAGTTTGTTCCAGAGGCGGGAGAAAAGAGGAATGAAGGAGTGAAGGTGAGCAGAGAGTCTTGATTTTGGCAGTTTAACCATAAGAGGGTTGCAGGCAGATCTTGTGCGACCTGTAGGAATATTTGCGGGACAGAGCCCAGAGAGAGCTGGGGGGGGCAAGGCCAGAGAGGAGTCGGTAGAAGACGGAAGGACCACCAACCTGCCTGCGGTGAGTGAGTGAGAGGCCCTTGGAGTTAGCTTCATCGCGGGAGATTCCAATGATTCTGAATGCTTTGGTTTCAACAGCGTGAAGACGAGCTAGGTGTGAGGCAGGAGCACCAGCCCAGAGGGGAGAGCAGTATTCCATTGAGCTGCGGATGAAAGCCTTGTATGTGGTGAGGAGCTCAGGTGTGCAAAGGAAGGACTTCGCACGACGGAGGATGCCCAGTCGGCGACTGGCTTTGGAGGCCAGATTTGAAATGTGGTTTTCCCAGGAAAGATCATGGCAGATAGTGAGACCCAAAAGCTTGAGTGACAGAACTTCCTGGAGAGGATTATTCAGAAAGTGGATGGGAGGTTGTCCAGTCGGTCTTTTCGGAGAGACATCGTAAGAGTGTGAGATTTGTCAAGATTGAAAGACATGTTCCACTTGTTTGCCCAGTCTGTGATTTTGTCCAGGTCTGCAGAGAGTGAGGAGGCTGCAGACTGCCGATCTGAGGGATGAAGAATGGAGCGACAGAGTGTAGAGTCATCAGCAAAGAGATAGAGAGGATTTTCAAGAGAGTCAGAGAGATCATTGATGAAGACCAGAAAAAGCACAGGGCCCAGAACACTGCCTTGGGGAACTCCAGCCTGAACAGGAAGAGGAGATGAGAGAATCCCGTTCAGGGCCACACGTTGACTACGACGAGAGAGGAAGTCCGCCAGCCATGCGTGGAGATTTCCATGGATATCAAAAGAGGAGAGTTTGGTGAGCAGAGCGGGGTGCCAGACCGTATCGAAGGCACGTGATATGTCAAGGGAGACAGCTCTAATTTCCTGTTTGGCATTGAGGACCTCCATCCATTGTTGAGAAAGCAGAAGCAGCATGTCCAGAGTAGAGTGACCAGGTCTGAAACCAAATTGATGATCAGAGATCAAGCCATTGGAGAAGAGGAAAGATTTCATATCTGAAGCAATGATGGATTCCATGACTTTGCTGATAATTGGGAGAAGGCTGATTGGTCTGTAGTTGCTGGGATCTGTTTTTGCACCTTTTTTGTGCAAAGCGGTGATGTTGGCAGATTTCCAAGCAGATGGCAGATGACCTTGAGCAAAAGAGAGGGTGAAGAGAACAGAGAGAGGGAGTGAAAGAGCGGAAGAACAGGATTTTAGGACCCGTGGGCTGATGCCGTCAGGTCCAGTTGCAGAATCAGAGTCGAGGGTTGACAGAAACTTTTCCACCTTGTCAGGAG
Source organism: Myxine glutinosa (assembly GCF_964187855.1). NCBI lineage: Eukaryota > Metazoa > Chordata > Myxini > Myxiniformes > Myxinidae > Myxine > Myxine glutinosa. The sequence goes on along the minus strand of NC_136262.1, from coordinate 23,098,343 downwards.
GAAAGGACACAGAGTCCAGGAGCAGCTGGGTACGACTGGGTACGGTGGGTACAGAGAGGGATGGGTTTGGGACACAAGATTTAGAGGCAAACACAGAGTTGAGGCATTCATCTTTTTCACGTGCGGAGTCAGCTGTGTGGCCGTTTGAGGTGAGGGAGGGGATGGAGGGGGAACAAACACCAGAAACAGATTTGACCAGACGCCACCAGGATTTGGAAGAGGGAGACAGATAAGAGAGTTCTGTCCTGAGAACGGAGAGATATTGTTTCCTGGCTCTCCTAAGGGTGGACACACACTTGTTTCGGGCTTTGTGAAAGGAAATGAGATTTCCTTCCGTTGGATTTGCTTTCCAGGAGACGAAAGCAAGTTGTTTCTGGGCAACAGCCCCACCACAAGATTCCGTGTACCATGGACGGGAGGAAGGGTATGACAACTGAAGACGAGATGGGATAAATCTGTGCATGAGAGAGAGCAATTTACTTTGGAAGAATTCCCAGGATGAGTTGATGTCACAGGCGGTAGAGATGGGAGACCAGTCCAGATGATTGATGGCTGCTTGAAGACCATGCCAGTTGGCCTGAGTGAAATGCCAGCCTCGTCGACGCTGAGGAGGCTCTCAGAGAATGGTCAGAGAGATGTGCACTTTAACAAGCACATGATCAGATGAGCCGATTGGAGCAGAAGAAGAGCAGCAGACATTTTCAGGGAAGTTAGTCATAACCAAGTCCAGAAGAGAAGATGCTCCGTTGACTGAGATCCGGGTCGGGAAATTGACAGATTGTGTCAGTCCCAATGAGTCACAGAAGTCCTTTGCTGAAGAGCCATGGCTGGTGAGAGAGGTACCCACACCCAGCCAACTGGCATGGTGACAATTGAAATCACCACATATGAGGAAGAGAGATTTGGGATGGGTAGATAGAAGTTGGTCCATATTATCAGACAGCGAGATGTAGATGGAGTCATCACTGTTTGGTGGAAGGTACAACACACATATGAACAAAAGGTGGGACCGAAGGGGAAGCCGTAGCCAAAGGTATTCCTGGGGGTGAGGTGGAGAGAGGGCAGTGCAGGGCGAGTGAGGAAGAGTTTTTTAAATAAAGATAGCAACCCCCCCTCCAGGACGAGGCTCAGGTCTATCATACCGGAGGAGGGAGTAACCTGGGAGAGATACCAAGGAATCAGAGACATCATGAAGGAGGAAAGTTTCTGTACAGCAGATCACGTCTGGTTTGTCAGAAGCAACCTGTATGGAGAGATCAGTCAAGTTTGAGTGAAGGCCCCGGATGTTTGAGGTCCATACTGTTAAAGAAGAGGAAGGGGGAGCATCGGATACAGAACAGGGGGGGGGGGGGGGGAGCGGTAGTGTAAGATGTGGAAGAGGAGGAAGAGGTAGGGAGAGCTGTTGAAGGTGTGTCAGAGATTTCAGAATAGCTTGGAGAAAGGGAAGAATGGGGCGGACAAAAGGTTTGATGGTGATTGGGTGAGGCGCAGTGAGGTGTTATTTGAGGAGGGGGAAGAGTGAGGCAGAAGGTTGAGGGAGATGAAGATGAAAGTTGGAAGGGGGAAGAAGCGGGGAGGACACTTTGAGGAGGAGGAGGGGGAGGGGTGAGTGGGGAGGAGTGAGGGAGAGTCTCGGAGGGGAGGGGTGTGGGGGGAGTTTAGGAGGGAAGGGGCAAGGGGGGAGATCTGAAAGGGATGGGTGATGGGGAAGATTTGGAGGGGAGGGGCAAGGGGGAAGATTTGAAAGAGATGGGTGATGGGGATGATATGGAGGGGAGGGGCAAGGGGGTAGATTTAGAGGGGAGGGGTGATGGGGAAGTTTTGGAGGGGAGGGGTGATGGGGAAGTTTTGGAGGGGAGGGGTGATGGGGAAGTTTTGGAGGGAAGGGGTGATGGGGAAGATTTGGAGGGGAGGGGCAAGGGGGAAGATTTGAAAGGGATGGGTGATGGGGAAGATTTGGAGGGGAGGGGAAAGGGGGAATATTTGAAAGAGATGGGTGATGGGGAAGATTTGGAGGGGAGGGGCAAGGGGGTGGATTTGGAGGGGAAGGGTGATGGGGAAGTTTTGAAGGGGAGGGGTGATGGGGAAGTTTTGAAGGGGAGGGGTGATGGGGAAGTTTTTGAGGGAAGGGGTGATGGGGAAGTTTTGGAGGGAAGGGGTGATGGGGAAGATTTGGAGGGGAGGGGTGAGATTGGATTTTGAAAAATGTACGATTGATGGGAAACGAACATTTATTGCAAAATGAGTTTCTTGAGACCTTCGAGTCAAAAATACGTTTGAGGACGCTGAAGGATGGGTGGAGGTCTGGAGAGTTTAGGGAATGTATGAAAGAGGCACTGTAACTGTAAGAGATGGAATTTTTTTTTGGAATGAATAGATTTGGTGAGCAAGTCGAAAGCATCCTTTTATAGAAGAAGAAGAAAAAGGTGTTATAGTATATGACAGAATACAGTTCTTCAGGGGACAGTTGAAACATTTTTTAACGACATGAACACGTGATCACGAACAACGTGGTTGAAGAACGAACGAACAAATAAGAACGAACAACGGATAAGAACAGAGAAGGGAATTTTTTTTTTTTTCTTTTGAGTTGAGATGAAAACAGACAGAGACCGAACGTGAAACGTGAAAAATAGAGACCGAAAGTAATTGCGAGCGCAATCGAAGAACCGCTGAGACAGAAACAAAGCCTCAAGCCAAGGTCAGACACGGTAGCCTACTAGTACTACACTAGGCCTCAGAATACGCGACATGAACTAACCGACGATTCTGTACACTTGTATAAAAAACCAACACCAAGAATACTATTAAAGACACACCAATAGTTACACACACCGAAAGAAAGATAGTTTCGACAAAAACACAATTGTGAAAAGTTACTTAACTTCGAAAGCATGCGCGCTTGGACAGCTTTGAAGAGACGTGACCTCCAATCTTGCGCATGCGCAGAATGAGAGGTTTGAAGAGGATTGATGGATGTGGTTTGCCAGGTAAGTTGAAGGTATGGTGTTTGAAGTTTGGGTTGATGCCACAAGTATTGTGGCCATTGATGATGTATGATGTTGCAATTGGGCATGTAGAGAGGATGGAGGTTGTGGTGAGTGGGTTTGTAAGGAGGTGGTTGGGAGTGCCACGCTGTTTGACGAACATTTCCTTTTATGGTCAGGGTGGAAAACTCCAGTTTCCCTTGACATCATTAACCGAGGAGTTTAAGGTGGTAAGGGTGCGGGAGTTCATGATGTTGCGGGATTCAAGTGATGCAGTGGTAAAGAATGCTCTCCCAGAGAAGAAGGGAAGTCGGAAGTGGAATGCAAGAGCAGAGGTGGACGAAATGGAGGAGCGGTTGCAACAGGAGGAGGTCATGGGGATGGTACAGCATGGGAAGCATGGCTTGGGGTGGATGGAGCATGAGCGATGGGGAAAGGCATGTGTGAAAGAGAGGAGGAATATGGTTGAGAGGGAGGTGAGAACAAAGGAAGAGGAGGGGAGATATGTGAAAGCAGTCGGTCAGGCAAAGCAAGGTGCTTGGACTAAGTGGGAAGGTGTGCGGGTGAGGATATTGAAGTGGCAAGAGATTTGGAGGATGGAGCCAATGTTGTTGAATTTCCTGTTGCGGGCAATGTATGATGTGCTTCCGTCACCAGTAAACTTGAGATTGTGGGGGTTGTTGCAGGAGGAGAGATGTTATTTGTGTGGAGGTGTGGGAACGGTGCAACATGCACTGAGTGCATGCTCAGTAGCATTGGCAGCAGGAAGATACAGGTGACGACATGATCAGGTGCTGGCGGTGGTGGTGCAGATGGTGCAACAAGAGGTGCTGAGATCGAGAGAGAGAAGAGTGGAGAAGGAGACTGATGGGGGAGAGGTGTGGTTTGTCAAAGAGGGCCAAGTGGTAAGAGGTGGAAAGAGGAGGAGGTGGAAAGCAAGAGGGCTGTGAGATGCTTGTGATTGGCAGGTGGTGGCAGACCTAAAGCCACAATTGGTATTCCCAGAGGAGATCTGTGTGATAAGGTTGCGGCCTGACATTGTCATTTGGTCAAGTGCAACAAGACAGGTCATCTTAGGGGAGTTGTCGGTACCTTGGGAAGAAAACATGGAGGAGGTGCACGAGAGGAAGAGAGGAAAGTACAGTGAGCTGGAGGCAGAGTGCCGGGAGAAGGGTTGGCGAGTTTCGTGTCAGCCATTTGAGGTGGGGTGTAGAGGGTATATTGGCAAATCCTTTTCTGCATTTCTTGCTAGGCTGGGCTAACCCCCGCTCTAGCAGGGAACATGGCCTTAAAATGCATGTTGTTGTTTGTTGTTGTTGCTAGGCTGGGAGTGTGTGGGACAGAAAGAAGGAGGATGTGTGACAAGGTGGCCCAGGTTGCCTTGAAAGGCTCATTTTGGATATGGAGGAAGTTTATGGAGGCACATCGAACGGTGTAGGTTGGTTGTGCTTGTGTGGTTTTTTTTTGGTTTTTTTGTTACCATTATTATTTCTTATTTTGGGTATATGAGTGAGTGGGTGAGGGTGTGTGTTTTTGCATGAATTAATTTTTGCATGTGTGTGTGTTTTTGTGTGTTGAGTGGTGTATGATGTAAGGGTAGGTGGTTGGTTGGTTGGTGTTGTGTGTGTATGTGTGTGTATGAATGATCTGGTGTGTTTTGTTGGTGAGTGGTGAAGGGTGTAAGGTTGGTGTTTGAGTGTTCCACCATGTTTGTTTGGTGCTGTGGATTCTGGATATGGAGGTGTTGTTGTTGTTGTTGTTGTTCGCACTGGCTAGGGTGGGGGTATGTACGCATCCAGGTGCAGTTGCTGCATGTGGATGTGTATGTGCCCCTGCTGGCCCACCTCAGCTGACCGTATCGAGGTTGAAGGGCCGAAACGGGATGATGCTGAGGACCTCGACTGAGGACCTGGTCAGTGCGGCACACTTGTGACCAGGTGTGTTTTGAACTTGTGTGTGTGTGTGTGTGTGTGTGTGTGTGTGTGTGTGTGTATGTATATATATATATATATATATATATATTGTTGCGGATATGAGGCCTGTATTTTGATTGTGTTGTATTGTGGTAAATTGGTGATGATTATTGTTTATTCTGCGCCCCCCTGCCTCCGGAGCTCTGTAAAGGTGAAAGGGCATCCCATAATTAGTCCACAAGCGTACACGTCAGCCAATAATAGAATACCCCTGTTTGATAGTTATATCTTATTCTGTGTTTTAGAGTAAGGCTGTGTCTCCCATTAATTGAAGTACTCCATTGCACCAGTGAAAGAGAATAGATCCCCTTTCATTCCCATCCCCAAAATCTCCATTTCCTTCACATCCCCTTTCGTCATTGCCGAGCCTCGATTGCCAATTACCTCCCCTCCAAAACCACCATTGAACAAGGGCTCGGGTCGGGGAAGAGGGGCGTGCCCGCCCGTCGTCATCAAGGGCGGAGCCAGAGGGTCGCATGACCAACCAGGGCCGAGGTGAGCACACCGATGGGCGTGTGCTGAAGGCCGGCGGTTTGATCGCCGGAGGCGCTATAAAGGCGCGCGCGCAAGTGGCGTGAGTGAGTTAGAGTCAGTCAGTAGAGTCAGAGTCAGTAGAGTCAGTCAGTGGAGTCGGAGAGTCAGTCGGTGGTGGTGGTCAGTGGTTGCGTTGGTTGCGGTGAGGAGTCGGTGGTGGTGGTCAGTTGGTTGCGGTGGTTGCGGTGAGGAGTCGGTGGTGAGGAGTGAGTGGACCAAGAAAGAGTTGAGGGTTGGACCAGACGGACCAGACGAGTCCTGGCAAAGCACGCGACGTCCACAGCAGCCACAACAGCAGCTTGGGGCCTGAACGGCGGTTTTTAGCAGGGCCGCAAAGGAACGGCGGCTGCTAAACGCGCCGATCGTGCTGCAGGACCCCCTTGGACCTTCCTCTCCCTCCAGCCATCCACCTCCTGCCTTTCCACCCTTCTTGTGTACGTGAGTTGTTTTGTTTGTTCTGTCCCTGGGTTAATTAAGTCTGTATAAGCTAGTATTTGCACTGTGTCACCTGCGTCTTATGTGTTGTAAATAAACTTGATTGCTCCTTTTTGCTTGTGTGTGTACAATAAATCCAATTACTCTTCTGTCCGTCTTCTCGTCTTATTCCTTTTCCTCTTGGCATTTCGTCGTTTTAGTCTTTTCCCAGATTGGGCAGCTGCGGTGCGATACGGCCAAAGTTCTGGGTGAATCGGGTGGGTCGGGGATCCTGTAACGGTCGCGGTTGGACCATCCGCTCGGCCCATCATACCATCTAAACCGCGATCAGTAACAATATATATATATATATATATATATATATATATATATATATATATATATATATATATATATATATATATATATATATATATATATATATATATATATATCATAGACTCCTTTCGAGAAGGACTGGAACGTCCCATGCTCGGGGTTTGTAACTTGAGTCTGAAGGATTAACTTAAGTCCTGGGCTAAAATGACTTCTAGAAGGGCTAGAGACACGATCTCAGGGTGAAAATAGGGGTTTTTGAGGGCGGCGAGTTCAATAGACATTTTCAACACCACCTGGGGTCATCTTCAAGGTCAAAAGGTCATATTTCAAGGTCAAATTAGTTAATTTTGGCAATTTTTGCCCGTTTTTTGTGTCTAACTCATAAACGGTGAGAGATGGCTGATTATAATAAGAGGCAAGTTTGTAGAGCTGTCCAAATTTAATATATATTGTCATATATCGTATTATACAAACATACAGCAAATACACATTCGAATAATAACAATGCACCGTTTTTCAATAATATTTTGTAAAAAATGTCTTATTACAACTATGTCTATGTCTATCACTAGTTGGAGAGCTATCGCTAGTTGGAGAGCTTTTCTTGCCTCCTGAGGCATCCCACAGCCTTTTCTTTGTCACTGACATTGAGGACATGAGCTTTCAATAGAATGTTAGCTAAAGTAGTGCATGCTGCATTATTACTAGCTAAAGGTGCATCTACAAAGGATAACAGCTCAGCAAAATGAAAGCGGCAATGCATTTTAGTCATGCCATGCAAATTATAGGCATTATGTACAAAGAAGACGGTTGACATAGTCGGCACACTCAGTCCACCTCTATTCAAATTATCTAGGAACTCAGATGACACCTCGTTACCATCTTCATCCATGATCTCCTCCATACTGGTGCTGTCACCATATTTATGAACAAGGTATCCGGCCAAATAAACAACTTTATGCTTAAGGCCATCATCAGACCTCAAGAGTTCCTGAGTCTCATGAGGAGTGATCTCGTCAATGAGTTCACTTCGCTCATCTGGATTTATGGAAGTACCACAATTCTTGTCGCAAACAAGCACACGAGAACTAGATTCTGGCATAATGTCATGCTTAACGAGTGTCTGCAAATTTGCAATTTTAGCTGCAGCCATAATGTCAACTACGTCAATGTAGAAGTTTCCACCGCATCTTTGCCTGGCTTGGCCGAAAAACTTTTCCAAGGCTTCATCCGCGAATATAGCAGGAAGAACGTAGTCAAAGTCTTTCTCTGCCAGAAGCAATTTGGCAGCATCCACATTATTACGTGTGGAAACAGTGAAGGCTTCAGCAGTTTGGCGAGTTAGCTTCAGCTTTCGACCACCACCTCCTTGCCATGCGCAGGTAGATATAATTTGGCAGGCCTCCTCCAGCCTAGTGAAACTTGTACAGTCTGCTGTCCAAGGCTGTCTGGATTCGTCGTGCAGATGGATAGCTGAGAAACGGTCTTTCACATTCATCATCTTGAACCACTCACTCATTGTCTGGGTGAGAATGATGGTGCCTTCGCTGATGCCCAGTGAATCCTTGAAGGTCTTTAAGGCAGCGACAGTCTTGTCATTGAACACCTGACATACCAAGGGTACGCTCTGGCGTTGAAGGTGCTTGGGGAAAACAGCGGTGTACGTCAGCTTGGTTAAGCGAATAGGAGTAGCTCGGTCGATCTCATAAAGCTTCCGAATATCACTCCAGTAAGCTTTGTACTCATTGCCATGTACGACAAATTAGAGTGTCTGGCCATCAACAGTAATCCAGTTGTTGCGAACATTTTTGAAGATGTGCACGTAGTCATACACTAAGAACATAGATTGCTCTTGAATCGATAGCACTTGACAACTTCCCGGTCCTCCAAGTTTTGAATAAACACTGCGATTGGTATTGC
>NC_136262.1:23050176-23085176 GCF_964187855.1 Myxine glutinosa | reverse complement strand
CTATACTCTTAAACACTTTTTACACTCTTAAACATACGTAATTTTAACAACAAATAAAATTCTAATGGGTACTCACCATTGAAGATACTACTACTTGCGTGATGAAGATGATGATGATTTAGCTGTGCAGTACTGATGACGATGAAGGTGATGACGATGATGAATGTACTGCACAGCCAGAAAGAGCATTACAGCTCTTCTGAAGGCGCCACTGCATCAGGCGCTTCGTCAGGTGGTGTAGTATCTTCGCCCTCGTTTGCAACTTCAGTTTCCGCTGAAGGCGTAGGCGTAACTTGTCTCTTCTTGCGAGTGAGGAACATGGTTATGGGGAGTTGCTGGTGCTGCTTCTTATTCTGTGCAAGAAGGTTTTTATAAACCGTCATGCCCCCCTCGATGGTATTTGCAAACTGCAACGAACGAAGCATGTGGGGGTCCCATTCTTGAGCCACTCGCTGAAGGTCTTTGGCCATTCTGACCATGGTTGCGAGCCGTTCGAGTGTTAGGCCAACCTCCTCTTCTTCTTGAGTCCCTGGTTCCTCTTGTTCCTCTTCCTCTTCCTCGCTTGCTGACTTCGTCATCTCCGTGAGGTCTTCATCCGTCTTCATCACGTGGGTAACTAGCGCAAGTGGAAGCTGCCGCATCTGCGTTTTCCACACGCACGACTCTTTGTCTCTTTGTCTACTCTTCTACTGTACACTATGTACAGTATTTTATTTCTTGTAATATGTTTTATTTACTGTATTTTTCTTATTTTTTTACGTTTTTTAATTATTTAGGCTAGAAAATGCTTATTTTACCACAAAAATATTTAAAATAATAGTATATAAAAATACATTTATACCGCAAAATCCCGCGATATAGCGAAAAATCCGCGATATAAAATTAGATATGTAAGAGTTAAAAATCCGCGATACAGTGAGGCCGCGAAAGGTGAACCGCGATATAGCGAGGGACGACTGTATATGTGTGTGTGTGTGTGTGTGTGTGTGTGTGTGTGTGTGTGTGTGTGTGTGTGTGTGTGTGTGTGTGTGTGTGTGTGTGTGTGTGTGTGAGACGTGTGTGTGTGTGTACACACATCGCCAAAAGTAATCAAGCACAGCCATGCATTCTCCATAGACAAACATTGGCAGTAGAATGGGCCGTGCTAAAGAGCACAGTGCCTTTCAACGTGGCACCGTCATAGGATTCCACCTTTTCAACAAGTCAGTTCGTCAAATTTCTGCCCTGCTCGAGCTGCCCTGGTCAACTGTAAGTGCTGTTATTGTGAAGTGGAAAAGTCTAGGAGCAACAACAGCTCAGTTGCGAAGTGGTAGGACACACAAGCTCACAGAACGGGACGACTGAGTGCTGAAGCGCGTAGCGCGTAAAAATCATCTGTCCTCAGTTGCAACCCTCACTACCGACTTCCAAACTTCCTCTGGAAACAATGTCGGCACATCAACTGTTCGTCAGGAGCTCCATGAAATGGGTTTCCATGGCCGAGCAGCCATGCTAAGCCTAAGATCAAGCCTAAGATCACCATGCGCAATGCCAAGCATCGGCTGGAGTGGTGTAAAGCTCACCGCCATTGGACTCTGGAGCAGTGGAAACGCGATCTCTGGAGTGATGAATCATGATTCGCCATCAGGCAGTCCGACGGACAAATCTTGGTTTGGTGGATGCCAGGAGAACGCTACCTGCCCAAATGCATAGTGCCAACTGTAAATTTTGGGGGAGGATGAATAATGGTCTGGGGCTGTTTTTCATGGTTCGTGCTAGACCCTTTTGTTCCAGTGAGGGGAAATATTAATGCTACAGCATACAGTCATGGCCTCAGATATTGGTGCCCTTGAACTTTTGTCAAATAACTCACAATTTTCTCTAAAAATAAGTTGTAATTGAAAAAAGTATTTGGTCTCCACAATTCTTTATTTCACTGTTAATGTTACAGAACCTTTGTTTTTTATTCAGAACTTAATATACCCTTTTAAATCAGCAAATAGAAAGAAATGGCATTGGCAAAATGATTGACACCCTCGACTTAATATTTGGTAGCACAGACTTTGGACAAGATAACTGCAGTCAAGCACTTCCTATAGCGATGAATGAGCTTCCTACACCTCGCTACTGGCAGTTTGGTCCACGCTTCTTGTGCCAACTGCTGCAGTTCTCCCAGATTTGAAGGGTGCTTTCTCCCAACTCGATGTTGTATCGTTAAATGTAACGCGTCCAATCGTTACATGAGCCTCGATCTTGTATTAAAAAAAAAAAAAAAGGAAGCTGTTTTCAGAGCTCCCCACAGGTGTTCAATGGGATTTAGATCTGGACTCATTTCTGGCCACTTCAGAACAGTCCAGCGTGTTGTCTTGAACTTCCTGGGTGCTTTTTGAAGTGTTTGGGGTCATCGTCCTGCTGCAAGTCCCATCACCTTCGACGGAGACGCAGCTTTCTGACACTGGGTTGAACATTGCGCTCCAAAATGCCTTGTAAATCTCCTGATTTCATGATGCCATGCACACATTCAAGGCACCCAGTGCCAGGGGCAGCACAGCAACCCCAAAACATCACTGAACCTCCTCCATGTTTGACTGTAGGGAAGGTGTTCTCTTATTTGAAGGCTTAATTTTGTTTTTGGAAACATAGAGATGATGTGCTTTACCAAAAAGCTCGAATTTAGTCTCATCTGTCCACTGGACATTTTCCCCGAAGGATTTTGCAATGTTCAGGTGTGTTTTGGAAACTCCAGTCATGTTTTCTCACCAGTGGAGTGCTCTATTGCAGACACCTGGAACTCACCACATGTGAGTTCCATTCCAAAGTAAAGGGGAATCACCTGCTTGAAATCTAATTGCTTCTAACAACTTCGAAAAGGTGCCAAAAATATTGTCCGGGCCATTTTATGATTTCTGTGTGGAATAAGCTAAGATTTAGTAATTTTTTCAGCTTTTTTTGTTTTCTTCCACTGCAAACCAAAGAAATGCATATGTGGATACCAAAATAATTTTTTAATTTCAATAACTTTCTGGAAGAAATGGTGCATTATTTGAAAAAAGTGCAAGGGTGCCAATATTTTTGGCCATTACTGCACAATGACATTCTAGACGATTGTGTGCTTCCAACTTTGTGGCAACAGTTTGGGGAAGGCCCTTTCCTGTTTCAGCATGACAATGTCCCCATGCACAAATCGAGGTCTATACAGAAATGGTTTGTCGAGATTGCTTTGGAAGAACTTGACTGGCTTGCACAGAGCCCTGACCTCAACCCCTTAGAACACCTTTGGGATGAATTGGAATGCCGACTGTGAGCCAGTCCTTATCATCCAACATCAGTGCCCGACCTCACTAATGCTCTTGTGTCTGAATGGAAACAAATCTCTGCAGCAATGTTCCAACATGTAGTGGAAAGCCTTACCAGAAGAGTGGAGGCTGTTATAGCAGCAAAGGGGGAACCAACTCCATTTTAATGCCCAGATTTTGGAATGAGATGTTCGATGTTTTGGGTGTCCACATACTTTTGGCCATGTAGTGTATATACTGTGTATAAATATGGATGTGGCTGCAAATAGCATCGTTTGCTGGGAATGCGGCGGTACCATTAATACAGTGCCTCCTGTAGATTACAGCATGAATTAGTATCATTGTTTTCAGGGGGCTGGCGATAACTCGCCTCCTCTTCGCCAATGACATTGTGGGATCTTTAACATCCACTAACTAATGATAGAGGGGTTGCTCAATTTAACGTTCATCCAGTGATGGCACATACATGATGACTCACCTTTCCTTTTAAACACCAGGTTCGCAGATTACAGCTGGGCCGAGATAAGGGCTGGACAGCTTTGTGGCGAGGTTATCTGGCCAGCCCACTGCACAATGAACACCTTTCAGTTGGTATATTCACCAACTTGCCAAGTGCTGGCTAATGAGAGTGATGAGCCATGGGCATCAAATCCGCATCAATAAGCGGAGAAAGAAACAAGTCTTCACCTCTCAACCGAACTGCCAGCTTCTCATCTGCTATATAAGAGAGCTGTTGGTGTGTGTGTGTGTGTGTGTGTGTGTGTGTGTGTGTGTGTGTGTGTGTGTGTGTGTGTGTGTGTGTGTGTGTGTGTGTGTCGCAATTTTTCTCAGAGATGGCTGAACGGATCTTCGTCAAACCTCCAGAGGTTCCTCAGTGAGTGCCTGGGAGTGTTTTGGCAAAAAAATAATAATTCTGAAATAAAAAAAAGTTTGTTTTTTTGGATAAAAAAATAATAAAAATCGCTCAATAGTGCCTAAAGCCTTTTTTTTAAAATTAATGATAGTTATATACAAGTACACATTCGCATAAATACAAAACAATCACCAGACATTTGAACACAAATAAATCAAACAATTCCCTAAGTGTATGAAGTTGGTAGTACGGCTTCTTCTTTTTCCTGATCGGCATCACACTTAACTCAGAAACGTGATGAACGGCACATTCAGTAGCATATATTCAACGAAAAAGTGATGAACCCCCTTCCACTCCCCCCACTCCCTTCCTCACCCCTCCCTCTCCTCCCTCCTCCCCCCCCCCCAATCCTCTGCCCGGCAACGCCGAGTACTCCTGCGAGTTGTATATAAATTATTTTTATTTTTAAAACATTTAAATTGTTCCACAAGAATGCTTGACAAACGTTCATAGAGTGAATGGCGATGGAGTCCTTTCTTTCTCTCCCTTATCTCTCTTCTTTTTTTGTGCACACTGTGTTATATGTGCAGAGCATGGGTTAATAAGCTTGCTTAGCATTGTGTTTCGAGATAACATGTGGGGGACCTCTACTACATCCGGCAGTCCTGCGGATATAACTTGCAAACATTTAAAAACCAATCGTAAATAATGAGATTATAATGGCAGCTTTTTAACTTTGAGTAGAGTGGGAGAAGAAGGAGGATTTCTTTCCTTTTTTTGTTTGAACCTTTTCATTTGAAACTAAAAAGAAAAATTACTCTTGCTCCACTTCATTACATCATATATATTAACAGCATGAAATTGTAGGTAAATTATGTTGTTTATTTTTTTTTTGCAATGGGCGAACATTGAACAAGTTCTTTATATTTCACCATTGTCTTTGAAATATATTGATGTTTTCCTTCTTTTCAAATCTAATATCGGTGTTTAATTTAAAACTCAAAGAAACTGGATCTCAAAAATATATCCTCAATCATTCACAGTGCAGGCAGGTTGGTGGTCTCTGTTTTTTGGGAATTTTTAAAACCGTTTCTTCTCCAATATTGCTCCCTCTGCTCACTCAGTCCTCCGACCTTTCTTATCTACCCCAGGATATATGCGGTCTTCCAGTAACCACCTCCTGGTTAACCCTAGAACAAAACTTTGAATAATTTATTTATGTACTTACTGTATATACTGTATATTTATGTACTCACTTTACCATCTCGACTGACATGCACCTTTGAATTATTTATTTATTTATTTATTTGTACAGTATACACTTTACCATCAATGCAACAGACATACCACATTTAATTATTTATTTATTACCTCCACCACCAAAGGTGGATGGAGGTTATGTTTTCACCCCTGTCTGTCTGTCCATTTGTTTGTTTGTTTGTGAACAAAATATCTCAAAACGTTGTGGACGGATTGGGAAGAAATTTGGCAGAGATGTAGCGTATGTCACAAGGACGAAATGATTAGATTTTGGTGAAGATCTGGATTCCGATCCGGATACTTTAATTTTTTAAGTGATTCTTCACCATTGGTAAATAGGGTCAAAAACGATACATAGCAGGATATCTCAAAAAGTTATGGATGGATTTGGACGAAACTTGGTGGACTTGTGTGTCTGACAAGAAAGAATGGATTCAATTTCGGTAAAGATCTGAATATGGATTCGGATACGAGAATTATTTAATTTTTTCGGTGATTCTTCAACATTGAGTGATATGGCCAACCAGTTTGAGGTTTGCTCTCTACTGAGTGCCGTTCTAGTTTATATATGCTTTACTTTCACCGCTACGTACATACTACCTCAAATTATTTATTTATTTATTTATGTACACTTTACCATCTCCATTAACAACATACCAACTTGAACTATTTCTTTTTAATGGAGTACAATCCTAGTCCACATGTAGGGATGGCTGCCCATAAAATGGCCACCCATTCAAATGTGTACAAAACGATGCGTTTAAAAACTACTATAGAGTGAAGTCATAAACATTTGAAAGGCATACATTTTATTCTCAAACGTTTTCATAATTACCAAGAATGAAAAATACACCAAAATACATCGTTAAAGCACCAGATCGAGAGATCGCAAAATTGCGGTTTTGTTCATCCTCAAAATGTTGATAAATATAATCCTTCCCAGCACAATTATGGATGAACCAATTACAATGATTCCAACTGAAGGAAGTGGCATTCCCTCTTGGGTATGGCACCCGTACCATAACAAAAAAAAAATTTAATTTAATTTTAATTTTAAATTCAATTTATCATTTTTAATTAAAATTTAATACACCACAAAATGCACCGAAGTGATGAAGTCACGTTGGGCAGGCACGGCCTGGTTTTTACACTCCAATATAACATTTCCATGGTGGCTTTGTGAAGATGGTGCATTGTTTCATTCCAGATTGTAATCACCAATCGGAGAGTTACACCTGCAGTATTTATTGTTTTCCTCAGGAACCAGGTGTTAAACAATGTTGGATTGAACAAACAAGGTGATTTATTGCTTCACTTCCTGTGATATGGTCCTGCATACGCTCACCTAAACGGCGTTTATCATCACCGCTACCTACATACCACCTTGAATTATTTACTTTTGGTATAAACTTTACCATCTCCATGGATCTTTTATAATCCACTATAATGTATAATACACAGGGCACTTTTCAGATAATTATCAGGAAAATACCAGTTTCTATGGATAGGCCACACCCCAAAAATTTAATTCCAGCCAAAATGAACTCCAGCTCGGGCATGGAAATGTATTATTCCATTGGGTATATGTATACATTGCGTTATACCGTGTGTGTGTGTGTGTGTGTGTGTGTGTGTGTGTGTGTGTGTGTGTGTGTGTGTGTGTGTGTGTGTGTGTATTGTTAATGTCCTGCTTACTTCTTGTGACTACAATGCAGTAATTGGTCTTTTGGTACTTATTTTGATTTTTTATATATACTAGTATATATATATTTTTTAAAGTTCAGTTAATTTTTTTTTTAAAGCAAACTGATATATTAGAACCAAACTATTTTAATTATTCTATTGAAACACTTGTTGTTCAGAACAAATAAAAGATGTTGAATGTTGCACAAGATATCCCGCAATGCACTGCATTTTATGATGGCGGCGCCCGGTAATGAAGGCTGGCTTGTGTCGGTGTGAGAAATCTGGGAAAATGGAGCTTTCACGTTAGTTCTTGGCTAATACGCACCACTAATGTTAATCAGATATTTCTGGGAAAAAGTGCGGCTTGTACACGAGGGATTACAGCATTAATTAATTTGTATAGTTGTTCAAATGTAAATTATACACATCCAATTTTGAAAGTGCAGCTAGCGGCTGTGTCCTCGATGAGTACTTGCATCCTTGTTATTTTACTGTACTAACTAAAATTACACAGTCTGTTTTGCAGTCAATTTTACTTCATGTATCAGTTTGGAATAGAGACTTTGTCGACATGAAAATTTCGCAAAACTGTTCAGTCACTCAGGCGGATATTATAAAATATATCACTTTCAAAATGAGTATCTTGAATGCCCAAGTTCGAGTACCAACACTTAATTTTTTTCCCTAACTTTGCTTTCACAGTTTTCACACTTGCTGGGCCTTTTGGCATAACTCATTTCATTCAAACATTCATAATCAGATTTCTGCTTGTATGCTTCTGTTTCTGTTTATGTATATTCCTGTCTGTGAGGTTTGTGTGTTGAGGTTTTCTCTAGAACTGTTTTTCTTTGCCGAAAAAATAATTATTGTGAACCGATGCAAACATTATCAAATGTGCATGGTGGAATAGCATCTCTTTTCAAGGTATTTTGTTCAAATCACATCATTCGCATTTGGGTTTTCATTGTTGTTCACCCTTTTGTCCTGCCTTTGCCTCCAGAACTGTTGGACGTTCTCAAGGCTGAGTATGTGTCTCCACTGGTCATTTGGCTTTGCCATGAGACATGCTCGGAGACGGGAGGTGTGTTTGAGGTGAGACTTTAATGGAAATGTCTTTGTACGAGTCATCATTTATATGCGAAACTACAATTGTATGATCTTTATTGAATCATCTGTTTGACTATTTTCTACAATATCTAGGATCATGGAAGAGTAGGGTAAGAGGGTAAAAATGGTAATGTCCTGACAGTGTGACATGGAGGCCCATACTTGGATAAAATGAGCAAGGGAAAGAACAAACAGTATAGGAGGGGAAGAAACAGTAACATACTAGTAAGAGGGTTTGGGTTCGTTTTGGTTAATTGTGTGTCGGAATGGCGGTGACATGAGATGGTGTGCCGTCTGCTTGAGCTTTTTGAGCGAAGATGGTGATTGAACTACCACTTGTCGCGTAAGGATTGTTGTGCCATGTATATTAATTTAAACGTCACCATCATTCTTAAACACTTAGGTTTTCCTTAATGCAAAAACTACTTTATATGACAAAGCTTCTATCTTGGTGATGAATCGTCACTCTGAACATTGAGCAAAAGGTCAAGTTCATGTCTGAGCCTTCGATACCGCCTGGCACTCAATCTTGCTCTCAAAGCTGTCCACGCAGTGGCATTCATGGTCCACTTGTTTGACTGGTCTCTTCCATACATGGAAACATTGCTTTGTTCTTTGTTTTGAGGTTGTTTTCCCTTCGGGCAGCATATTGAGTCTAATCTTATTCCTGATATTGATCAATGATCTGGCTGTCTCCCTGGAAAATCCTATTTACCTCATTGTTAATGACTGTACCTCATACAGAGTAACCCCACCAATCCTGATGAACAATGAACCTGATGCATACATGTTTTGGACCAAAATGGTTTCTTTTTTGCTTTATCCAAGTGAAATCTTGAATTTCGGCATGGTACATATACTTTTTAAAATGTTTTGCTACCACCACACCATGCCATGTAGCTTTGGCACACCAGTGGCAGCCCTGTCTGCACAATCTCGAATATGTCATTCAACACTCTAAAGTGTAAAAACTGTAGTCTTTCTTTCACGTGGTCTCTCCACAAAGACCAGATGCCAAATCCCACAGTTCGCTTTTGTGATCAATATCAATATCATCATCATCATCAGCATCATCATAATCAGCATAGTTGTATGGCTGTTTCCATGCTTGCATGTGTAAGCCGTAAAGGTACAATACTTGGAGCTCCTTGGTCTCACTAGCAGGCATGATCATTCTTGGACAGAAAATTTCTTCAAATACAAACAATGGATAACTCGCTGCATTGTATTTTACATTCCTGGTCTACATCACAAGGCAGCATTCCTGGTCTACATCATTGACCTCTGATTCCTTGAAAGAAATTCTACTTTTGCCATTTTGCTGATGATTCTACCCTCAGGAAAACAGGAAACCACACATATCTGAGGGGCAGGCTGCCATGGCATTGCTCTCTGCAAATCGAAATGTATATGTGTGTGTATATATATATATATATATAATATATATATATGTATATATATATATATATATATATATATGTATATATATATATATATATATATATATATATGTATATATATATATATATATATATATATATATATATATATATATATATATATATATATATATATAATATTATATATATTATATATATTATATATATTATATTATATATATTATATATATATTATATATATATATATATATATATATATATATATATATATATATATATATATATATATATATATCGTTACATTTGTGGGGATAAACAAAGAAATACCTTGGTCGAGATAGAATCGTGTAGGTTTCGAATGCTCCATATGCCGCGTGAAGCCATCTCGATGTACAATGTACATAAGTGGGCCGTCTGTCTGGGTAAGAGCATTTGCATGTTGCCATGAGGGGCGTGGCTTTGTGCTAATTAATTATAGGGCTTATATATTAATTCCCCAATGTGTAATTTGCCCCTGTGATCTTCTCTCCGTCTTTATTACAATTAAAAAGCCCGCTGAACAACAACTATAACAAATGACTCCATTCGCTCACAACGCCACCAGGGCTAACCAACACCCAGCACATTTGTCGATTGTGCCAGTCAAGCCCCGCCTCACGGCCTTCAACGTCATCCGAACATTCCCGAAAAGAGATTGGACTCCGCCCCCCAACGACTCATGGTGGGTAGGTCGCGCCCCGTCTTTCGTGATTTGTGGAGAAGCTATGAAATGATGAAGAGAGCTCGGTGATTGGACAGAGTGTGACGTCAGCGTGGAACATTCGAGAGCTGGAGGAAGGAGAAGCCGTCTCGCCATCTTGCTCTTGTCTGGTGCTGGAGTTCGTTGTTGACTGTCGCAGTCTTCCCTTCTGGTCCTGGTCCTGGTCTTGATTGTGGTGCCGCTTGGTTGTTTTGCGTGGGAGGACGACGGGCGCTCATCTGTGTGCGCCGGAGAGATCGTCGGAACCATGTTGGCAAAGAAGGATCCTGCCTGCTTGCCTCACGCCAGCGGCTGGCTGCGGGTGCGATTCCGCGCCATCTTGTGCATTTCCCGCACGGTGGTTCAAAGTGACGACCAGCCAGCCTGACCAGCCATTTGAGGACGCAAAGCTAAGTGCCAGCTGGCCTGAAACGAAACATCATTTATTTTTTACTTTATTTTCCCCTTCTTTGTATACGAGTCTGAGTGGAGACATCTCAATTAGGAATTTTAGATTTTACCTCACCTTTCATTGTTACTTCCATTTATTTTTATTAAATCGGTTATTGTTGCATTTTATCCTTTTGTCTTGTTTTGTTTCTTTGTTTGTGGGTTCGGATAACCCCTGCGTGTGTTCCCCATTAGATGAGGCTCTGGCCTTCCCGCATGCGCCAAAGACAATCCCGCTAAGGATCGGAGTATGCCTCAAAGTTTAAGCTCGTTTCGGTTATTTGTCTGAGGCCGGTCTTCATCGGCCACGGACAGGACAATATATGTGTGTGTATATATATATATATATATATATATATATATATATATATATATATATATATATATACATATATATATATATATATATATATATATATATATATATATATATATATAATATAATATATATATATATATATATATATGTATATTATATATATATATATATATATATATATATATATATATATATATATATATATATATATATATATATATATATATATATACAGTGGAACCTTGACTTACGAGTTTAATTCGTTCTGTGACCGAGCTCGTAACTCAATTTGCTCGTTTCTCAAATCAAATTTCCCCATTAAAATGCATTGAAATGCTATTAATCCGTTCCAGCCCGCCAAAAACCACACCAATTTTTTTTTAAATATACAGTATATATAAAAAATATCTCGCGCTTTATATTTCACCTGTATGCAGCATACAAGTTGGCAGGATGGCCTGGACTGGAGGTACGCACACTTGACTCTAAACTGTCCAGCCTGGGTTTGAATCCCGACCCAGCTATAACCTGTCATGTCGGTGTTTCACAGGCAGGGTGATTCATCAATGTGTGTACCGCTAAACTGGGCGCCCCGTTTGCGTCCCATTAGTTGTTGGATGTTGAGGATCTCACCGTGTCTTCCACAAAGAGAAGGCGAGCTATCGCCGGCACTCTGAACAAGTTGTGGCCTGGCATGCTCTTCTCCTCTGCCGTTATATACGTCCTCCTCGGCATCTTTTTCCAGAAGAGCCCTGTCTCGTCACAGTTGAAGATTTGCTGGGGGATGTATCGTTCGGCTTCTATCAGTTCGGCAAAAGTTATAATAAAATCTTCAGCTGCCTTCACATCCGCCTCACCAAGTCGACAACACGCACACCTCGCTCATGTTTTTCGACGATTGCGTGTTTTATATCCAAGCACATCATCCTCTTCTTCTTCTCAGTACTGCCCTTGGCACTCAATTTCTTAGGACCCATGGTTAAAACTAAGAAAATTTTCCAAAATAACCAAAATGCGAAAACAAAACAGCAGCGATATACGGCAGAGATGCTTGCACGGCAAGATAACCACGTGACCAGAACCCACCTGGTGGCGTAAGCTCCAAAATATCCAAAATGCGAAAACAAAACAGCAGCGATATACGGCAGAGATGCTTGCACGGCAAGATAACCACGTGACCGGAACCCACTTGGTGGCGTAAGCTCCAAAATAACCAAAATGCGAAAACAAAACAGCAGCGATATACGGCAGAGATGCTTGCACGGCAAGATAACCACGTGACCAGAACCCACCTGGTGGCGTAAGCTCCAAAATAACCAAAATGCGAAAACAAAACAGCAGCGATATACGGCAGAGATGCTTGCACGGCAAGATAACCACGTGACCGGAACCCACTTGGTGGCGTAAGCTCCAAAATAACCAAAATGCGAAAACAAAACAGCAGCGATATACGGCAGAGATGCTTGCACGGCAAGATAACACGTGACCAGAACCCACCTGGTGGCGTAAGCTCCAAAATAACCAAAATGCGAAAACAAAACAGCAGCGATATACGGCAGAGATGCTTGCACGGCAAGATAACCACGTGACCGGAACCCACCTGGTGGCGGGTGGCGTAAGCTCGTAACTCAGATCTCGGCTTGCATCTCAAAGCAATAAACCGCCCGAGCGACGGCTCGTATCTCGGAAAACTCGTAAGTTGGTGCACTCGTAAGTCAAGGTTCCACTGTATATATATATATATATATATATATATATATATATATATTGTTACGGACCGCGGATAAGGTGTTGATTTGCCGAGCGGATGGCGGCCGCGGCCCGAACTATTAACAATTACTAAGACCCAATTCCTTAAACGTGGGCCGAATCGTGCCACAGGTTTTCAATGGGGAAAAGACAAAGGCGACACGGATGTGAAGAAGAGGAAGACAGAAGTAGGAAATACGAATATAATTTATTACTATTTACAACCAAAAGAAACCAAGGAGAAGGAAGGATAATAAAATAAAGCAGACAGAGGGACGGACCAGAAGGACACAGTGAAAATTATAGCTTACCTATGCAGTCTTACTTAATACCCTGGACAGAACAAACAAAAGACAGACTCACACGAATGGGGAATTTGCAGGCAGGGATGATTGGAAGGAGGAATAGCTTGGCGGGAGAGGAAGGTTCAGCGGGGATCGGTCGGGCTGGAAGCGGACAGCCGGCGTCAATACTCGAGCTGGGATCGCCAAACCGCCGTGGTTCCAAACTGCACGGCGAAGCTCCTCCGGTGCACCGTGCGCTCTCCAAAGCTGCTCCTTAGAACTCTTTCTTGGCACCTCTGTGCAACTCTCTCTTGGCGCTTCTCACTTGGCGCTTCTCACTTGGCGCTTCTCACTTGGCGCTTCTCACTTGGCACTTCGCACTTGGCACTTCGCACTTGTTCTTTCGCACTTGGCACTGCGCACTTGGCACTGCGCACTTGGCACTGCGCACTTGGCACTGCGCACTTGGCACTGCGCACTTGGCACTGCGCACTTGGCACTGCGCACTTGGCACTTGGCACTGCGCACTTGGCACTGCGCACTTGGCACTTCGCACTTGTTCTTTCGCACTTGGCACTGCGCACTTGGCACTTGTTCTACTTGGCACTTCGCACTTGGCACTTCGCACTTCTGCCGTATCTCTGACTCAACCTTTTCAAGGCTTCCGCGCGCGCTTTTTATAACGCCGCGGGCGATCCAGCCGCCGGCCTCTAGAACACGCCCATCGGTGAGCTCGCCTCGGCCCTGATTGGTCGGTACGGGCTCTCTGGCTCCGCCCTTGATGACGAGGGGTGGCCAACGCCCTGGATTTGGTGGCTCCTCCCCCTTCTTCTCCAAGCCCACCTCGTGGCGAATGGAGTCGCGGTGAAAACCGCCCAATAGCTGCGGCGAATGCATTTGGCAATCGAGGCTTTGTTATTGATAATGAAAGGGGATCTATCTATTTGAATTCGGTGCAATGGAGGGTCAATTAATGGAAGACACAGCCTTGACCTACATAGAATAAGGAAATAAACTACCAACAAGGAGGAAATCTAAGATTGGCTAACGTGATTGTTTATGACCTAATTACGGGACGCACTTTGACCTTTATACACAACTGGAGGAAGGAGGGCGATATTTTTACAACAATTTACACAACAATAACAAAACACAATTCTCATATCCACAACACTGCACCCTCCTCCTCTTAGGCACGTCCCGGGCCTATCACCTTTACGTTTAGTGTGGCACGTACGTAGGTGTAGTTCCCTCTACATTTAACCTGACCCTGAGTGTGACAGTTTTAAAACATAAATAAATATGTCCCGCTGCTCTATTGCACCCTGCCTAACAGATTCACGCCCACAACTAACCGAATTGCGGAATGGTCTTCAAACTAAAACACTTACGGTGGGGGCGCATTATTTACAACGACGCTATTTTATTTACAAAACGCAACCCAGGACCTGTGATTGTTCTTTTGGGGGGGAGACAGTCTGCTCTGCATCGCCGCACCACGAAGCACCCAACAACGCACCAATACACCATCAAGCACCAATCGGTGCACAGTCACCACAGTTCAATAAAAATAAAAACAACAAACCCTGGTGCTGGTCTTGCTCTTCGGCTCCCTCTGCTGGCTATTGTTATCTTCCTGGTGTTGTCATCTTCTTTGCTGGCGGCCTATTTGCACATAAAATAAAATGCACCAAACGTGTCCACTGTCCATTGCTTTTATTTATGGCCCACAGGGGGCTGACTATGTATGGTTCACCTGTGGGGCATAGGTGCCCTGTGGCCAAGGTCAGCCAGCAAGATCTCGGGCCTTCATGGCCGGTTCCAGCAGAGGGGCCATGCCCCAACCCATGGGGTCCATAAGTGGTGCTCAGCCACAGACATGTGGTCCATAAGGTGGTGCATCGATGCAGTTAGCTGTGGTTGCGAGAGTTTTGGGCGCCCAATGGCGGACTCACGCACGCTCCCCTCGGCGCCCAGTGGCACACAGTCCTCGTGTGGGAGACAAGAGGGGGGGGGGGGGGGAAATACAGATGAGCGAGGGGTAAGGTCACAAGGGTACACATCAATAAAGGCAATGCAAGGCGAGGTGCGTATGGAGACGGAGTGGAGAAAAGCTCGTCCCTACCGGACGTCACCCCCCCTGTCACCTACTCTACCCTTGCCCTTACCCCATATTTACAACAATCTACACATTTACAAATTCGTCACGACTGTCACGTCTCCCCATATCTCTCCTATACCAAATTCGTCACCACAATCCCTCTAACCAAAATTTGCCATCACCCAATTCATCATCAATCCTCATAAAGAGGAAGAGATGGAACATCAGCACAATGTCACACCCACGTCATGATGCGTCTCACATTCCAAACATTTGCATCAAAATAATAAAAACCAACAAACCACGGCATGGTGTGGAGCTTTGTCACCTCAGGTGAGTGGATGCAGATGGTGCGAGGAGATCTCCATCCTAACTATCCTCTAAATGACATTAACACACTTTACACTACCCGGGGTCTTTCCCTGCCAAACCATTGGCCATCTTACTCTATGCGGTTTTAAGAACCAAATTCCCATTGACCAAACTGTGGTGCTTCATCAATTTGGGGTCTCACTCCCCCGATTCATCTCCCGGTGCCCTTGCACAATTTCCGGGCTGGGTCGTGCAGCTCTCCCAGCAGGTCTACCCACCTGCACACCTCCACCACTGTAGTTGCCACCCGAGCTTACCTAGCTCCTCACCCTAACCTATCTAACTGGGGAAGGCCCCTCCTGGCTCTGTCACCCCTCGGTGCCCTCTGGCACTGGGCTACCCGGGTCCGTCCTCCGGATCCTCGGGCCCCATCCACAACAACTACCGGCTCCCAGAGCCCACCTGCGGCCTCACCTGGCCAACATCCTCACAGTGGTCGAGTGCCCAACCAATTACACATACTAACAGGCTACACGCCCAGCCATTTCCACGACACTAATGCACCCATCCAAGCACCATTCTTCCACACGCACCACAGATGCCAATATCCAACCACAATTTACCTGTACCCTCTACCTAACACTTGCACTACCCTCCCCGGGTATTCGTGATGGGGTCCATCCTCCTTTCCCCCATCCACACCTTCGCACCATCCACTCCACTCCACAGTTTCCACCATACTCACTCCATACCATCCATTCCATACTCCATATATTCCAGACCATTTATTCCATACAACCATGCTCACCTGTATTTGCACACCTGTGCCATCACTCCTGGTGCTTCCTGCACCCTCCTTCCTCCAGGACCATTTGGTCAACACAATACACATCACCATCACTCACTCATACACTGCTGCATCCACCCGTTCAGTTGCACACCTGTGCAATCTCAATACAACTCACTCACTGCTCCATACACTTCCACGCTCAATACACTTCACAATCACCTTCTCACAATACACTCCTGAGTACACCTCCAACACTCACACGGCATCATCTACTCTACCTGGTGCCCTGCTACAACTCGCGCTTCCCCGTCTTCCCTTTAAACTAAGCACATCCCACGTCATTATCATCCCAACTAATCTACCTGCGTCCCCACTACAGGTATCATTGTCACTACCTAACCTTAACATTACCTAAGGTCATCTTCTCTAGGTCCCTACACACGATATCCTATCCCTCCCGGGCTAGTTTTCACTGCCAAACCCCATAAAACTAGTGCTCCTTTGCCCCCGCTGTGAGAGATGGCAGAGTTGCCATCCCACCACATCGGGTATCTCTCACTACCAATTTGGCTCGTCCAATTGCAACCAATCAAAAAATTTCCAATTACTGCCAATTCTATTCACTTTTCTAAATTTTGGATCGAAAACACTGTCATCATCACCGTCCATTAAACTTGAGCCTCGGTGCGTCATGACGTCATTAAAACTCGGCTTCGCACAGCCGAGCAATGAACGCGGGTGGTTTGGTCGCCTGCAGGTTGAATCCGTCCGGCTTTCGGTTCAAGGGAGGTGGTTTGGTCGGGCCGAGATTCCATGCACCATCTCGGCGCGGCACCTTGCGGTCGCCGGCCCGATGGCTCGATCTCGCCCGGTCGAAACCCCACCCCCGCCAGGGGGCACCGTGCCGCTTCCTCCTACTCACCCTTGAACCGGACCGGTCGCCTCGCCCGACAAGGCCCGGACTCGACCGTGCGGGGCCCAGCATCCAACAAAATGCAATGCGCACCGAGCGCCCGCGTCGGCTATCCGTCACCCTAAACGCTAACCCGTTCAATGTCGATGCTTCACTTGCATACGCGACCCGTTTCACACTCTCAAAACCTGGCGTCTCGGCGCCTCCATTGCATCCCACACACTCCGTCCATTCCACCAACGCACTCCCTGTTACACACCACACCTCTCGCGCACACTCGCCGTTCGCACACTCCCTTAACACACCTCGCATATTGACTGTCTTGCACCTTAACACAACCCTCGCACCGTCTTGCGCACTCTCCCCCCTCGGTACGTACTCCGTACCACTCACCATGGGCGTGCACTCTTGCATCCACCCACTACCGCACTCCGATGTGCTCCTTCGCACTCGCGCCACAACCAACTCAGGTGTGCTTTCTCGCACAACCTCGCCGTTCATTCCAAATGTGCATCCTCGCACCCGCGCCTCCTCCAACTCACTCTCCGGGTCACTCTCACCCTCGCACGTACACTCCGTCGTGCATTCCCGCTCACACTCGGTTTCACTCCCACACTTTATAACACACCCACTCGCCGACGCACACTTTTTCCTCACAAGCACGCCATTTCCACTCACACGGGACCCTTCACCAACGCCCGGGTGCCATATCGATCCCAATCGCGCGACAATCCTGTTGTCGCCAAACATCCTTCCACAAAATCTCCCCGCACAATACACAGCACGAATCACCTGGGGGATCCTTTTCTCCACGCGCACCTGCAAACTTCCATTTGGGTTAAGCACAGCATCGTGATGTGAGCAGGGACTTTGAGCATTATCCATTCCTTCCTCCAATTCCCGGGCTACCTCCGTCGTTTTTCCAATTTCGATTATTCCCACTACTGCTTTTTCTTTATTCACATCGACGACCATTGGCTTTAATAAAATTTTCTCTCCTACCTCAGCGGTCGCCGGCTTTTCCAAACCCCGGTTCGCAATTTCTACACCCATCATCGTACCCTCGCTTTCCTCCGCTTCGCTCAACCAGTGCTCCTCGACCCGCTTTACCTCCTCGTGCACCCGTGGGACCTGCTCGCCCAACCTGCGGTCTCTGTCCCTCTCCAACCCCTCATTAATTTATTTGGCTTGGCCAACCATGCCCCCCAGTTTGTCCCCTAAGCCGCTTCCGAATCCCTCAAATTTGCTTCCGAGTCCCTCCAATTTGCTTCCGAGCCCCTCCAATTTGCTTCCGAGCCCCTCAAATTTATTGTCTAAACGTTCACTGGTACCCCTTGCTTCGTCCCTCATTACCCCCATTTGGCCCTCCAATCGCTCACCCATTTTTTTCATAAGGGCCCCCATTTGTAGCAAAAAAAGGTTCGAATCCACCAGTGCTACGGGCGCGGCTGCCGCAACCTCGTGTGAGGCGCCATTTTGCGCCTCCACAACCATGTGCGCGAGGGCGCCATCTTGCACGCCTGAAACCTCCTCAACCACATCATCATTTCTCTCCTCCATTTCTTCCCCCTGGTCCTGGGTTACTCCTAACCCCTCTTCTATTTCCCCCACCGGCATCTGAACACGTTGACCAGCCATGGCACGATTTCCAAATTTAAGATTTTAAAATAAAACAAAATTTTGGGCCATCCGTAATTTTGAGCGCGCTATTCGCGCTTCAGGTCCGAATCTCACTCCCAGACACCAATTGTTACGGACCGCGGATAAGGTGTTGATTTGCCGAGCGGATGGCGGCCGCGGCCCGAACTATTAACAATTACTAAGACCCGATTCCTTAAACGTGGGCCGAATCGTGCCACAGGTTTTCAATGGGGAAAAGACAAATGCGACACGGATGTGAAGAAGAGGAAGACAGAAGTAGGAAATACTAATATAATTTATTACTATTTACAACCAAAAGAAACCAAGGAGAAGGAAGGATAATAAAATAAAGCAGACAGAGGGACGGACCAGAAGGACACAGTGAAAATTCTAGCTTACCTATGCAGTCTTACTTAATACACTGGACAGAACAAACAAAAGACGGACTCACACGAATGGGGAATTTGCAGGCAGGGATGATTGGAAGGAGGAATAGCTTGGCGGGAGAGGAAGGTTCAGCGGGGATCGGTCGGGCTGGAAGCGGACAGCCGCCGTCAATACTCGAGCTGGGATCGACAAACCGCCGCGGTTCCAAACTGAACGGCGAAGCTCCTCCGGTGCACCGTGCGCTCTCCAAAGCTGCTCCTAAGAACTCTTTCTTGGCACTTCGCACTTCGCACTTGGCACTTGGCACTTGGCACTTCGCACTAGGCACTTCGCACTTGGCACTTGGCACTTCGCACTTCGCACTTCGCACTTCGCACTTCGCACTTGGCACTCCGCACTTCGCACTTGGCACTTCGCACTTCGCAATTGTTCTTTCGCACTTGGCACTTGTTCTACTTGGCACTTGGCACTTGGCACTTCTGCCGTATCTCTGACTCAACCTTTTCAAGGCTTCCGCGCGCGCTTTTTAAAACGCCGCGGGCGATCCAGCCGCTGGCCTCTAGAACACGCCCATCGGTGAGCTCGCCTCGGCCCTGATTGGTCGGCACGGGCTCTCTGGCTCCGCCCTTGATGACGAGGGGCGGCCAACGCCCTGGATTCGGCGGCTCCTCCCCCTTCTTCTCCAAGCCCACCTCGTGGCTAATGGAGTCGCGGTGAAAACCGCCCAATAGCTGCGGTGAATGCAGTTGGCAATCGAGGCTTTGTTATTGACAATGAAAGGGGATCTATCTATTTGAATTCGGTGCAATGGAGGGTCAATTAATGGAAGACACAGCCTTAACCTACATAGAATAAGGAAGTAAACTACCAACAAGGAGGAAATCTAAGATTGGCTAACGTGATTGTTTATGACCTAATTATGGGACGCACTTTGACCTTTATACACAACTGGAGGAAGGAGGGCGATATTTTTACAACAATTTACACAACAATAAAAAAACACAATTCTCATATCAACAACAATATATTGTTGATATTTAAAGGTTTCAAAGGTGGTAAGTTTCTTTTGCATTTCAGTATATATATATATATATATATATATATATATATATATATATATATATATATATATATATATATATATATATACACACACACACATACAGTCACGTGAAAAAGTAAGTACACCCCATGTAAAGTTTTGACTTATTCAACATATTTCAACATACAGCTATTTGATCTTCATTTCAACAATATTGATAGATAAAGGTGATATAATATAACAAATATCATGAAACATTTACATTTTGTAGTCCATTGCATAATTTAAATAAACATAAATGCAAATTTCGCATGTGGAAAAAGTAAGTACACCCCTACATTTATCACTACTTCAAATACCTAAAATTAGAATCCGGTGCACCAGCTCAGGTGCAAATGATGAGAACATCGTTGGAGAGGATCTTGGAGGAACCTGTCTTATTTAAACCTCAGACATTTAGTTTGGTTTGCTCTTTGTTGTTGAAGTGTGCGGCGTCACCATGCCTAGATCAAAAGAGCTCTCTGAGGCCTTCAGAAAGAAGGTTGTAGATGCCTACGAGTCTGGGAAGGGATTTAAAAAGATCTCCAAACAATTTGAAATCAATCATTACGACTGTCCGGAAGATCATCTACAAGTGGAGAAGATTCCAAACAACTGCCAACTTGTTCAGGCCTGGCCACCCCAGCAAATTCAGCCCGAGAGCAGACTGCACGATGCTGAAAGAAGTCTCCAAGAACCCCAGAATGTCATTACAGGACCTACAGGTAGCTCTTGCCACTGTTGATGTCAAAGTGCACGAGTCCACCATTAGAAAGAGGCTGCACAAATTTGATGTACATGGGAGGTGTGCCAGGACGAAACCTTTGCTGTCCAGAAAAAACATCAGGGCAAGACTAAAGTTTGCCAATGAACACCGAGGCAAAGACCAGCACTTCTGGAACATTGTGCTCTGGACAGATGAGTCAAAGGTAGAGCTATTTGGCCACAGTACCAGAAGACATGTTTGGCGAAAACCAAAGACAGCATTTGACCACAAGAACCTGATACCAACTGCAAAGCATGGTGGTGGAAATATTATGGTTTGGGGCAGCTTTGCTGCATCAGGGCCTGGGCAGCTCACCATCATAGAATCCACTATGAATTCTTCATTGTACCAAAGGGTGCTTGAGGATAATGTGAGGCCAGCTGTCGGCAAGTTGAAGCTCAACCGAAGGTGGACCTTACAACATGACAATGACCCTAAACATACCAGTAAATCCACCAAGGAATGGCTGAAAAGAAAGAAATGGAGGGTTCTGGAATGGCCAAGTCAAAGCCCGGATCTAAATCCCATTGAGATGTTGTGGGGGGGATTTGAAACGAGCTGTGCATGCAAGAAACCCCTCAAACATCGCACAGCTGAAAGAATTCTGCATGGAAGAGGGGGCAAAAATTTCTCCCAGTGTCGATGTCAGAGACTGGTAGACAGTTATAAGAAACGCCTACTTGAAGTTGTTTCTGCCAAAGGGGGCAATACAACCTATTAGAGCCAAGGGTGTACTTACTTTTTCCACATGCGAAATTTGCATTTATGTTTATTTAAATTATACAATGGACTACAAAATGTAAATGTTCCATGGTATTTGTTATATTATATCACCTTTATCTATCAATATTGTTGAAATGAAGATCAAATAGCTGTATGTTGAAATATGTTGAAAAAGTCAAAACTTTAAATGGGGGTGTACTTACTTTTTTCACGTGACTGTATATATATATATATATATATATATATATATATATATATATATATATATATATATATATATATATATATATATATATACATATATATATATATATATATATACATACATACATACATACATACGTACATACATACAGACACAACAACAACATGCATTTTAAGGCCATTTTCCCTGCTAGAGCGGGGGTTAGCCTTGCGGTCCCATGACAATCTTCTCCATTTTGCCCTATTTTCTGCATCTCTCCTTGTTAACCCCCTTGCCCGCATTTCTTCTTCCACCATCTTTAGCCAAGTCTTTCTCGGTCTTCCCCGTCCTCTACTTCCTTCTACATAACTTCCATCACTCTTCTCAACCAGTCACTTTCATCCTTCCTCAACACGTGACCAAACCATCTCAACCTGTGCCTCTTCACAGCATCAATCACAGGCTCTATTCCCATCATCTTTCGCAATTCATCATTTGTCTTCCTCTCTCTCAACGATACTCCGCACATCCATCGGACCATTCGCATTTCCACCCTTTCCAGCCTTCGTTGCTGCTCTACGTTCATTACCCATGTCTCGCTCCCATAAATCATAACACTTCTCACACATGCAGCATACACCTTTCCCTTCAGCTTCAGCGACACTCTCCTCCTCATCAGCACGCCACTCAGTTCCCGAAACTTCTTCCATGCACATCTCACTCGAGCAACCGTTGCCGAGTCTGGTCCACCTTCTCCATTCAGCATGTCTCCGAGGTAGCAAAATGTTTTCACACCTTCCAGCTTCACGCCGTCTCCAAGATCCAACTCAACATTTCCTCCATCTGCAGCTCCCTCTGTGCACACCTTACATTTGAATGTAGCTGCCACACTGGTTAAATGACCCTCTCAGACCACTACATTTTTGATGAACCCACTCAGCGCACATTGTACATTGAATGGAGTTCACTCCGACACCCTTCTTGCATACAGCACACGGCCACTTCCCAGTTCTTTCCACCTCACCACATGCTTTTTACCACTTGCCATCACCTTCGTCTTTCCGATATTCACCTTCAGACCTTTTGTCTCCATACATTCCTGCCACTTGTTCATCTTTTCCTTCAGTCCATCCATACTTTCTGCAATCAACACCAGATCATCTGCATATAACAACTCCCATGGTAAACCCTCCTTTACATTCTGATCCAGCACCTCCATCACAGCTACAAATAGTAGTGGACTTAGTACCGACCCCTGATGCACTCCCACCTTCACCTCAAACTCACCACTGTTCCCGTCCTTCGTCCTTACAGCTGTGCGCGCTCTTTTGTACGTTGCCATCACTACTCTGATCAACCATTCCTCCACTCCTAACTTCCTCAATGCCCATGTCAATACTTTGCGTGGAACCCTATCGAATGCTTTCTCCAGATCAACAAACGCAAAAAACAACTTCTTCCTCTTCTCCATGTACTTCTCCTGCAACTGCCTCACAATGAAAAGCGCATCTGTCGTTCCTTTTCCTGGCATAAATCCAAACTGCATTTCGTCGATCTTCACTTTCTTCCTTATCCTCCTCTCCAACACCCTTTCCAATACCTTCATTCCATGCTCCAATAACTTTATCACTCGGTACGAGCCACACTCCAGAGGGTCACCTTTCCCCTTGTATAGAGGGACGAGGGTACTCAGTTCCCAATCCACTGGAATGCAGCCTTCTTTCACCACCAGATTACAGATCTCTGTCATTCTCTTCACACCCCAACTTCCTGCTGCCTTCAACATATCTCCCACAACTCCCGTCGGCCCTCCCACTTTTCCACTCTTCATTGCTTTTATCGCTTCCTCAACTTCCTTCTCAGTTATCTTCTCTGCCGGTCCTAAAACTGGGTTACTCTCTATGTTGCCATCCCATTCATTCTCTGTATTCAACAGCATTTCCATATATCTTTTCCATCTTCCTTTAATTCCATCTGGGTCGACAACGATTTGTCCCACTTCATCCTTCAAGCAACTCACCCCCATCACATCACACCTCTCTTTCGCTATCTGCTTTGCAATCCTGAATACTGCTTTCTGACCCTCTTCCGAATCCAAGCGTTCTCCGAACATTTTCCTACATGCCTCCTGCGCCTTTGCTACCTCTTTCTTTGCAGCCTTCCTGGCTGCCTTATAACTTTCATGCTCTGCTGTTTCTGCTCCCGTACCCTTTGCCTTCTGCTACTCCTTGAACTTCTTCCTCTTCTCGTCAATCCTCTTTCCAACTTCAACATCCCACCACCATGTTTCCGAGTGCCTCGGTGGTCCTTTTGTCCATCCACATACCTCACCAACGGCTCCCAACAGACTAGCTTTCATTGACATCCAACCACTTTCAAGCTCAACCACATCATCCTCTACCCTACTCAGCCTCTCTTTTAACGCCTCCCTTACTGTCACCTCTTTCAACCTCCACACCTTCATTCTCGGTTGGTACTTCACCCGCCGAGCTCTCCTCGCACCTTTCACCCTTATGTCGCAGACAACCAAGTGGTGCTGTGAAACAGCCTCCTCCCCCAGGATCACCTTTGTGTCCCGGAGGTGCCCCCTATCTCGCCTACGCACCATCAGGTAGTCAACGGTTGTCGTCGACCCACCTGGCGTGTATGTAACAAGCTTATTATCCTCTTTCTGGAACTGAGTATTACAAATTAACAAATCAGCTCCATCAGCAAACTCCAAAATCCTTTCACCGTCTCCATTTCTCACACCATATCCGTAACCCCCATGAACTCCCTCAAAACCATCCATACTCCTTCCCACATGTCCATTCAGGTCTCCTCCCACCACAACAACTTCCTCATCCTTCACGTTTTCCATCAGCTTCTCTATCGCACACCAGAACTTGTCCTTCTCTTCATCGCTTCGACCAACCTGCGGAGCATATCCCGAGATGACGTTCACCAAGAGCTTTCCAATCATCATTTTCACCATCATCAACCTATCACTCACTCTAGTCACACTCACCACACTGTCTACAAACTCCTCAGAAAACAGGACACCAACACCATTCACGCCCTCCGGGCACCCTTGCCACACAAACTTGTATTTCTGTCCCTGCCTACCCTTCACCATTCTCGCACCACTTCCCTTCCATCTCGTCTCTTGCACACAACATATGTCCACTCTTCTTCTGACCAATACTTCCACCACTTCTCCTGATCTCCCTGTCATTGTCCCTATATTCCATGTCCCAAACCTCAGAAACCGATCTCCACTTCGGGCTGCACCCTGCCCAGATGTACTTGTAATTGTCATGGTTCTCTTTTTGAGGCAATGTTTTTATGGCCGGATGCCCTTCCTGACGCCAACCCTCTTAGTCATCTCTTACGACACGCAGGGATACGGTGTACCTATTCTGACCAGGGTACACACGTTTAAAACGAGATCCGAGATCCGCGAAGTTTAAAAACATGGAAATTCTGGGGAGGGGGGGGGGGGGGGGGCGGCATCAGCATCACGGCTGCGGTTTAAACATATTCCAACAATATCCAAACAGAACCATGAAAACCATGAAAAACAATCCGGGAAAAGTCTCCAAGCGAGAACGTGGATTTGAGAAAGAAGGAGCAGAGGCGGCAGAAAAACGCGATACAGGGGGCGGGGCACAAGCCGAGACGAGGAGGAGAGCGAACAAGCACGTGTCCGGGAGGAGAGAAAGAATCAATATAGAAATCTTTGTCTAGGGAGGTGAGGTGAGGGGGAGAAAACAAAATAAAAGAAACAAGCAATACAGCGAAGGAAATAACCCGAACCGACAAAACACCGACGGGGGGAGGGAAGCCCCAAGTCACCAGGCCGCGCACGAGGTACGACCCAGAAAACGATTAATTACACACAAGTTTGCACGAACCACAAACCAACACCAACTAGAAACACACAATAACACGTACACAGCAAAATAACCAGTGGAAATTTGACAAAGACAAGAATGGGAAAACACTCAAACTTCAGATGCCGTGGAGAGCTCGAAGCACGCCTCACTCGCCCGAGGAACCGGAAGTCGATTCAGTGCACCAGACTCGTTCACGTACTTGATTTGTGGCATAGACATGGCCATTGGGCCTTCACGGTGTAATTTGTGCGAGTCTTTTGTCCGAGTGAGCTTGAGTCGAGAGGGCGAATGTACGGGTTGGGAATGTACGGGACTCCTTTCCCCCGCCCCGGCAACGCCAGTACTGGAGGGCGTCACAGGATCGTTGAGTCTCCAAAATCCGCTTCGTGCTGTTGTTGCGAAGATGCAGGACGATGTCGTGATTGTTGTGCTGCTCTCCTACCATGAGAACTGCAACGTCATTGTTGACTGGCCGAATTAACGCCAGTTGACTATAACGAATTATATATATATAATTGTCCTGTCCTTGTATATATATAATCTATCTATAATTCCAGTAATCTCTGTGTGAATGTCTGTGTGTCTGTGTGTTTGTCTGTGACCGCTGTTTCTCGACAACTACCGGTCCGATATACTTGAAACTTGCCAGGTATATTGCTGGGGACCCGAGGATGTGCCTTTTCAAGGTTTGAAATTAATCGGAGAAGTAGTTACCGAGCTATGGCGATTTAGCCGTTCGCCGTTCGCTTTGGCTTTGCGAATGGACCAAACCATTTCATGTAAATAGAGGGGGGGGGGGGGGGGTTCTGTGGTCGTTGCGAATGGACCAAACCATTTCATGTAAATAGAGGGGGGGGTTCTGTGGTCGTTACTGCCACGTGGTTTCAAGTTTTTTTTTGTTGTTGTTGTTTGCACGCACGCTTTTTTTGCACGCACGTACGGGCACCCACGTACGGGCACGTCCTAGTATATATAATACCAGCAGAAGTACCCGGCATTGCCGGGCGGGGGAGGGAGGGGAGGGGAGGGAGGGGAACGGGGGGGAGGGGGAAGGGGAACGGGGGGGAGGGGGAGGGGGAAAGGGGAAGGGGGAGGGGGGAAAGGATGGGGGAGGGGAGGGGGGGAAGAAGGGGAAGGGGTAGGGGAGAAGAAGGGGAAGGGGTAGGGGGGAAGAAGGGGAAGGGGTAGGGGGGAAGGGGGAGGGGAGAGGGAAGGGGAAGAGGAGGGGAAGGGGGAGGGTAGGGGGGAGGGGAAGGAGGGAAGGGAAGGGGGGAAGGGGAGGGCCAGTCAACAATGACGTTGCAGTTCTCATGGTAGGAGAGCAGCACAACAATCGCGACATCGTCCTGCATCTTCGCAACAACAGCACGAAGCGGATTTTGGAGACTCACCGATCCTGTGATGCCCTCCAGTACTGGCATTGCCGGGCGGGGGAAGGGAGTCCCGTACATTCCCAACCCGTACATTCGCCCTCTCGACTCAAGCTCACTCGGACAAAAGCCTCACACAAATTACACCGTGAAGGCCCAATGGCCATGTCTATGCCACAAATCAAGTACGTGAATGAGTCTGGCGCACTGAATTGAAGGTATATAGAACGCTCATACTCCGTGAAAAGTGAAGCCGCTGTGTCGCCATCTTGGTTAGCACGACTCGACCAACTCGCTTCGCGGACCTCGTTTGTTTTGAACGTGTCCCAGATTTTAAAAGCCAGACAACTGTTAAAATGCCATTTTGTGCGGCAATAAACTGCTCCAATCGGTTACGGAAGGGTTGTGGAAAGACGTTTCACAGCTGTTTCAAAGACGTTTAATTCATATCGCGCAAAATCGACAAAAATCGACACAAAACACGATCGCATAAAAGGTGAAAAAACGCAATCGCTTTTCGCTCTGAATTACGTGCAAACGCATGACGGAAATCACCATCGCCCAGCATCGAGTGCCAACCAAGATGGCGCCCGGTAGCTGCATCTCCACCTATGTGGTGTGAATGGCAATGGTCATTCTATATATTTTCAGTTCAATGGTCTGGCGGCGGGGATGGAACATCACGTGATCGCTCTGAGCGAATCAGCGAGCTGCTCTGGCACCGGCTGAGATTCCGTGTATAATGTTCCTCGCTGAAATGCGCTGAGGTAAATATGAATAAAAAATATGGATCTCGTCAAATATTTTGAGATAGGCCATGTCCTTCCCAGGCTCAATGGCCATGTCTATGCCCTATATCAAGCACGTGAGCCTCTCCATTTAGGAGTCTATCGGTAACAATACACACACACACACAAACTGTGTTTTATATATATAGATATGCATATATATAATATATATATATATATATATATATATATCAGTCACTATGCGACCTTCATATCATCAGTGGAGAACCGCCAGCAAGGTGTCCCATACAGCTGCTGCTGCACCTTGCTGGGAGCGATACGCACCGCCTGCCACGCGGTGACGTTATCTCTGGTATCCACTCATCATATGGAGTCGACCTGGTTGCGGTTGGGAGTTACTAATAATGGTATCTGTAATCTGGTTCTCCAACCTAATGAGCGGACAACATGACGTCATCGCCATGCACGTCCGACATCCACTGATGATATGAAGGTCGCATAGTGACTGATATAAAAACCGAAAGGGTCACAGAGTTACAAGTGTATGGAAAGCCTCACTGCGTTGCCCTGATGAAGCCCCAACAAGGGCGAAACCAGGTCGGTAACTGTGAGTTTTGCATGCACTTGTGACAGTATCTGTATTTATAATCCGTAATGACGCACTGCTAGATGGTTCCTCTGGAACTTTGCAGGCAAGGCGGACGTGCATGGCGATGACGTCATGTTGTCCGCTCATTAGGTTGGAGAACCAGATTACAGATACCATTATATATATATATATATATATTTATATTATTTAAATGTATATTTATTTATATTTATATTATTTAAATGTATTTATATTTATTTTTATATTTATATTTTTATATTTTTATATTTATATCTTTATATTTTTTTAAATATTTATATCTATATTTTATATATTTATATTTATATAAACCACTGTCATATATTTATATTCCAGGTGGCCCAGGTTGCATTGAAAGGCTCACTTTGGATATGGACGAAGTTTATGGAGGCACGTCAAATGGTGTAGGTTGAGGTTACAGAATAGAAATTGAGATGTGTGGGGGTGTGTTTATGTGTGTGTTTAGATTTAGAAGTGCAAATGGGTCATGAGCTACATCCGTGTAGATGGGTAGGTAAATGGGTGGGTAAATGGGTTGGTCATGAGTGGGTGTGGTTTTGCATGTTTTGCATGAATGGTTTTGCATGTTTGCATGAGTGGTGCATGTTGGTAAGGGTAGGTGGTTGGTTGTTTTTTTTTTGTTTTTTTGTTTTTGGTTACTATTATTATTTCTTATTTTGTGTATGTGAGTGAGTGGGTGAGGGTGTGTGTTTTTGTATGGGTGTGTGTGTGTTTTTGTATGTTGAGTGGTGTATGCTGTAAAGGTAGGTGGTTGGTTGGTGTTGTGTGTGTATGAATGATCTGGTGTGTTTTGTTGGTGAGTGGTGAAGGGTATCGAGTTGGGTGTTTGAGTGTTCCACCATGTTTGTTTGGTGCTGTGGATTCTGGATGGAGGCGATTTTGTTGTTGTAGTCTGCGTTCGCATTGGCTGGGGGTGAGGGTATGTACGCATCCAGGTGTATTTGCTGCATGTGGATGTGTATGTGCCCTTGCTGGCCCACCTTAACTGACCGTATCGAGGTTGAAGGGCCGAAATGGGATGATGCTGAGGACCTCGACTGAGGACCCGGTCAGTGCGGCACACTTGTGACCTGGTGTGTTTTGAACTTTATATATATATATATATATATATATATATATATATATATATATATATATATATATATTATTATTTTTTATTATTATTTTTTTTTAAATTTATTTATTTATTTATTTAGTTATTTATTTATATTTATATTATTTAAATGTATATTTATTTATTTTTATATTTTTATATTTTTATATTTATATCTTTATATTTTTATATTTATATCTTTATATTTATATTTTATATTTATATCTCTATATTTTATATATTTATATTTATATAAACCGCTGTCATATATTTATATTCATATAAACCGCTGTCATGTCATATTTATATTATTTATGTTTATTTATTTATATATATATATATTTTATTTTTTATATATATATTTATATATTTATATATATATATATATTTATAATTTTATATTTATGTCTTTATATTTTATATTTATATATTTATATATGTATATATATATATATATTTATAATTTTATATTTATGTCTTTATATTTATATATACATATATATATATATATATATATATACATATATATATATATATATATATATATATATATATATATATATATATATATATATATATATATATATATATATATATATACAGTGGAACCTTGACTTACGAGTTTAATTCGTTCCGTGACCGAGCTCGTAACTCAAATTGCTCGTATCTCAAATCAAATTTCCCCATTGAAATGCATTGAAATGCTATTAATCCGTTCCAGCCCGCCAAAAACCACACCAATTTTTTTTAAATATACAGTATATATAAAAATATCTCGCGCTTTATATTTCACCTGTATGCAGCATACAAGTTGGCAGGATGGCCTGGACTGGAGGTACGCACACTTGACTCTAAAGTCTAAACTGTCCAGCCTGGGTTTGAATCCCGACCCAGCTATAACCTGTCATGGGTGAATCACAGGCAGGGTGATTCATCAATGTGTGTACCGCTAAACTGGGCGCCCCGTTTGCGTCCCATTAGTTGTTGGATGTTAAGGATCTCACCGTGTTTTCCACAAAGAGAAGGCGAGCTATCGCCGGCATTCTGAACAAGTTGTGGCCTGGCATGCTCTTCTCCTCTGCCGTTATATACGTCCTCCTCGACACCTCGCTCATGTTTTTCGACGATTGCGTGTTTTATATCCAAGCACATCATCCTCTTCTTCTTCTCAGCACTGCACTTGCCACTCACTTTCTTAGGCCCCATGGTTAAAACTAAGAAATTTTCCGAAATAACCAAAATGCGAAAAAAAAAATTCAGCGCTGTACGACAGAGATACGTACTGTACGTGCACAGCAAGATAACCACGTGACCAGAACCCACCTGGCGGCGTGAACTCGAAATAACCAAAATGCGAAAAAAAAAATGCAGCGCTATACGACAGAGATACGTACTGTACGTGCACAGCAAGATAACCACGTGACCAGAACCCACCTGGCGGCGTGAACTCGAAATAACCAAAATGCGAAAAAAAAAATGCAGCGCTATACGACAGAGATACATACTGTACGTGCACGGCAAGATAACCACGTGACCAGAACCCACCTGGCGGCGTGAACTCGAAATAACCAAAATGCGAAAAAAAAAATGCAGCGCTATACGACAGAGATACGTACTGTACGTGCACGGCAAGATAACCACGTGACCAGAACCCACCTGGCGGCGTGAACTCGAAATAACCAAAATGCGGAAAAAAAAATGCAGCGCTATACGACAGAGATACGTACTGTACGTGCACGGCAAGATAACCACGTGACCAGAACCCACCTGGCGGCGTGAACTCGAAATAACCAAAATGCGAAAAAAAAAATGCAGCGCTATACGACAGAGATACTGTACTTGAACGGCAAGATAACCACGTGACCGGGTGGCGAAAGCTCGTAACTCGGATCTCGGCTCGCATCTCAAAGCAATAAACCGCCGGAGCGACGGCTCGTATCTCGAAAAACTTGTAAGTTGGGGCACTCGTAAGTCAAGGTTCCACTGTATATATATATATATATATATATATATATATATATATATATATATATATATATATATATTGTTACTGATCGCGGTTCAGATGGTATGATGGGCCGAGCGGATGGTCCAACCGCGACCGAACAGTTACTCCCCGATTAGAACCCGATTCCACCCGACGTTGACCAGATCGCACCGCGGCTGCTCAATGAGGGAAAAGACTAAAACGACGAATGCAAAGAGGAAAACGAAGGCAAAGAAAGGTTTGGAAATACTACTGAATTTATTGACTATTTACACACATAAGCAAAAAGAAAGCAGTCACGTTTATTTACAAGCACATAAGACGCAGGTGACACAGTGAAAATACTAGCTTATACAGACTTAATTAACCCTGGGACAGAACAAACAAAACAAACTCACGTACACAAGAAGGGTGGAAAGGCAGGAGGTGGATGGCTGGAGGGAGAGGAAGGTCCAAGGGGGTCCTGCAGCACAACCGGCGCGTTTAGCAGCCGCCGTTCCTTCACGGCCCTGCTCCAAACCGCCGTTCAGGCCCCCAAGCTGCTGTTGTGGCTGCTGTGGACGTCGCGTGCTTTGCCAGGCCTTGTCCGACTCGTCTGGTCCAAACCCTCAACTCTTTCTTGGTCCACTCACTCTTTACCACCGACTCCTCACCGCAACCAACGCAACCAACTGACCACCACCACCGACTCCTCACCGCAACCAACGCAACCAACTGACCACCGACTCCACTGACTGACTCCTCACGACTCTCTCACTTGCTTCTTGCGTGCGCGCCTTTTATAGCGCCTCCGGCGATTAAGCCGCCGGCCTTCAGGACACGCCCATCGGTGTGCTCACCTCGGCCCTGGTTGGTCAAGTGGGGCTGGCTCACTCCTCCCCTCTATGACGAGGTGGAGACACGACTTTCTTCTCCGACCCTGCCTCGTGGTCAATGGCGGTTTTGGAGGGGAGGTAATTGGCAATCGAGGCCCGGCAATGACGGAAGGGGATGTAAAAGGAAATGGAGATTTTGGGGATGGGAATGAAAGGGGATCTATTCTCTTTCACTGGTGCAATGGAGTACTTCAATTAATGGGAGACACAGCCTTACCCTAAAACACGGAATAAGAGATAACTATCAAACAGGGGTATTCTATTATTTGGCTGACGTGTATGCTTGTGGACTAATTATGGGATGCCCTTTCACCTTTACACAGCTCCGGAGGTAGGGGGGCGCAGAATAAACAATAATAATAATAATACAGCACACAATCAAAAAAATACAGTCCTCATCTCCGCAACAATATATATATATATATATATATATATATATATATATATATATATATATATATATATATATATATATATATATATATATTAATTTTTTAGATTTATATGTACTAGGGCATTGCCCGTACGTGGGTGCCCGTTCCTTGCCAAAAAAAAAAAAAAACGCTACCCGTACGCTCTACCCCGCCCGTACGCCCGTAAACAAAAAATAACAACGCTCTTCGCTTCCGCCCTTCGCTCTGACTGAATTGGGAGAAATAATGCGCATAAGAAATCGAATTACGTACCGTAATGGCGGTCAGCTCGTAACGCGCACACTGTCCGGAAGTTCGCATATCGCATATCTATCTATCTATCTATTAATGCCCAATTATTCAATTATCGCCAACGTATTTTGGCTTTTTGCAATTTAATCGCAAGGAAAAGTAGAAAGAGAAGAGGGAAAAAAAGAAAAGCCTTGCCTTGCTGCAAACAGCTGCTGCAAACAACAACAACATGGAAGGCTGCACTGTCCGGAAGTTGGCATATCGCAGTTACGATTATTTTAGTGTTAATGGCCAATTATTCAATTAGCGCCAACGTATTTTGGCTGTTTGCAATTTAATCGCAAGGAAAAGTAGAAAGAGAAGAGGGAAAAAAAGAAAAGCCTTGCATTAACGCATTAACGCTTGCATTGCATTAACGGTTCGGCACACGTGATAGCTCGCTGCTCTCTGATTGGTTGAAGCGTTTTTTGGACATAGCTCGGTAGGTACTTGTCCGATTAATTACAAACCTTGAAAAGGCACATCCTCGGGTCCCCAGCAATATACCTGGCAAGTTTCAAGTATATCGGACCCGTGGTTGTCGAGAAACAGCGGTCACAGACACACAGACACACAGACAGACACACAGAGATTGCTGGAATTATAGATAGATGTATCTATACATACCGCTGTTCAAGGTAATGATGCAAATGGTGCGTCATTGCTGACACCTCTGCTCCAGCCAATTGGAGCCAGGGACAGTGGTGATTGAGTCAACCAATGGGCGTTCAGAACACCAATGACGTCATGACTGAAGAACCAATGGGTGTCGTGGTTACT
This sequence comes from Myxine glutinosa, assembly GCF_964187855.1. Lineage (NCBI taxonomy): Eukaryota > Metazoa > Chordata > Myxini > Myxiniformes > Myxinidae > Myxine > Myxine glutinosa. The sequence continues at coordinate 23,051,074 of NC_136262.1, read as the reverse complement.
TCGACATGCTTATAAATGCAATATATATATATATATATCAAGTTACTGGTCAGCTCCGTGAAACATGTCTCTCAACACATGAACCCCCATCTTCTCACTCTGTCCTTTCACTTAAGGATCAGCTGTTACACTCCCAGGTTTACTTTTCTGGCCAACCCCTTAAATATGTGCAGTGTTTTGAGCTCCTGGTGCTTACAGTCGGCCATTATCTGCCTTGGGTGAACTACATCTCAAAACTGGCCTCTTCGACTGGTTGTCAACTTTGTTTTTTCTGTAGAGCCAAGTCGATTCTGAGCTCTAGGTGAGCAAGGTTTTCATGTAAAATGTCATGGAGTATGTCTCCCCACCTTGAGCTCTCTCAGCAGAAGGCTGTTTCTCCCAGATCCTGTTTCTTGCCCCTAACTATCCACATCTAGCTGACGCTGATGCTTGCCTGTTCCATGTCCACCTGTCGCCCTTTGACCTGCTGTTATTTTGTCAACCTAACTCTGTGTTATTTATCTGTTAGCTCGACATCTATATAATACAAAGCCGATTTTGTTTAACTTCTCAGATTAAAATGAACACAAAGTAAAATTATTTTATTGCTCTGAAAAGAATTTTGATTTTATTTATTTTGATTGTTTCAAAATTATGATTTTGTGATTTTATTTCAATTTTCCCCAAAATTGAGCTCAAACAGTATTTCATTTTTCCTTCCTCTAGGTTGCAGCTGGATGGATAGCCAAAAGTGAGTGCTTAATTAATACAAACCCCTTTATTTTAATCTTAGGGGGGTAAGGAGGGTTAACCAGCTGAATACAAGCTCAAACCCAGCAAGAAAGGGGGCTGAAAGAAGAGAAAGGGAAACCCTGGGATGAAACAGAATGGTGGGTGGAGGGAGAAGGGAGAAAACACC
>NC_136262.1:23007676-23045176 GCF_964187855.1 Myxine glutinosa | reverse complement strand
TTAAAGTTAAAGTTAATGTTGGATGAGTCTGTCTATTGTGAGTTAATGATATATTCAGAGTGTTCTGAGGCATTGCATGTTTCATGGCATGTGTTTACTTTTAATAAAACAGTACCTTGTTTATTTCTGAGTCTACCTGCTAAAAGGCATCTCATTTGGAGAAATTTCCTCCTCAATAGTCTGAGCCTATCGTCGAGTTTGTGTCAAAGCGCAGGCCTTGCCAATCAGTGATTTGACACCCAATTTTATCACCCTGACTCCCAGTGCGATGGCAGCAAGCTCAAGGGTCTGTGTTGAAATGCAGAGATCAGCCAATGACTGCCGAGAATGTGCGAGACAACTGGAAAAAGATCTGTGACTTTTCTGACTGCACCTTTCCCAGCAGCACGCAAGGTAGGATCATTGTGGTGTTTCAATCATTGAGTGATGTCAACCATTGATTCTTACCTTCACTACTGAAGGTGGATGGAGGTTATGTTTTCACCCATATCTGTTTGTTTGTTTGCTCGTGAACAGGATATCTCAAAAAGTTATGGACTTATTCGGACGAAATTTGGTGGAGAGGTTGGGTCTATGACGAGGACAAATTGATTAGATTTTGGTGAAAATCCCAATCAGGATCAGGATATGAGAATTTTTTCTATTTTTTTAATTAATCACCCTTTACCCTTTCTTTAATCAGTTTTTCTTTTGCTCGATCATCTGCCTTCAGCTTGGAAATCAGCAAACATTACCGCTTTACACAAAAAATGTGCAAAAACAGATCCCTGCAACTAAAGACCAGTCAGCCTGCTCCCATCAGCAAGGCCATGGAATCCATCATTGTTTCTGATATTAAATCCTTCCTCTTCTCCAATGGTTTGATCTCTCATCTTCAAATTGGATTCAGACCAGGTCATTCTACTCTGGACATGCTACTTCTGCAGTCTCAACAATGGATGGAGGTCCTCAACACCAGACAGGAAATTAGAGCTGTCTCCCTTGACATTTATCGTGCCTTCGATACGGTCTGGCACGCCGCCCTGCTCAACAAACTCTCCTCTTATGGTATCCATGGTAACCTCCACGCATGGCTTGCGGACTTCCTCTCCGGTCGCAGTCAACGTGTGTGGCCATGAATGTAATTCTCTCATCTCCCCTTCCTGTTTAGGCTGGAGTTCCTCAAGGCAGTGTTCTGGGCCCTGTCCTTTTTCTGGTCTTCATTAATGATCTCTCTGACTCAGTGGAAAATCCTCTATCTTTTTGTTGATGACTCCACCCTCTGCCGCTCCATATTTCAACCCTCAGATCGGCAGTCTCCAGCCTCTTCACTCTCTGCAGACCTGGACAAAATCACAAACTGGTCAAACAAGTGGAACATGTCTTTCAATCCTGACAAATCTCACACTCTTACGAAAAGTCCGACTGGAAAACCTTCCCATCCACTTTCTGAATAATCCTCTCCAAGAAGTTCTGTCACTCAAGCTTTTGGGTCTCAGTACCTGCTTTGATCTTTCCTGGGAAAACCACATTTCCAAGCTGGCCTCAAAAACCAGTCGCCGACTGGGCATCCTCCGTTGTGCGAAGTCCTTCCTTGGCACACCTGAGCTCCTCACCACATACAAAGCTTTCACCCGCAGCTCAATGGAATACTGTTCTCCTCTCTAAGCTCGTGCTCCTGCCTCATACCTAGCTCGGCTTCACGCTGTTGAAACCAAAGCTTTCAGAATCATTGGAATCTCCCGTGATGAAGCTAACTCCAAGGGCCTTTCACTCACTCACTGCAAGCAGGTTGGTGGTCTTTCTGTCTTCTACCGACTCCTCTCTGGCCTAGCTCCCCCAACTCTCTCTGTGCTCTCTCCCCCGAATATTCCTTCAGGACGCACAAGAGCTGCCAGCAACCCTCTTCTGGTGAAACTACTGAAATCAAGACTCTCTGCTCACCTTCACTCTTTCATTCCTCTTTTTTCCTGCCTCTCGAACAAACTCCCTCACTCTTCAATCCCTCTTCTCCCTCCAGGTCTTTAAAACAGCTGTTCACCACCATCTCTTAACTTCCCCCATCCAAAACCTTGATCTTTTCTACCTACGTTAAAACCCCCAAATCCACCACTTTCAATCTATGACTTCATTCCTGAAATTCCTGGTAGTGTTCATTTGCATTATACCCTGTACCCCTTCCCTCCACCCTCCCACCTCCCCCACAACGTCCTTCTCCCTTCCACAGATCTACTGACGACCCTGTTCTCTACTGTTGTTGTGCTTGTATGCTTTCCTCCCTCCCCCTCTCTTGTCTCCAGCTCCCTGTATTGTATGTTTTATGTGTCCGTGCAAGTTTTCGTGTTTACTGTGTTTGCTCTTACACAAGCCTCGATTTAGTATACAAAAATAAATAAATAGATTCTTCACCATTGAGTGATCGGACCAAAAACTATATATATATATATATATATATATATATATATATATATATATATATATATATATATATATATATATATATATATATATATATATATACTGTGTGTAATGATATTTCATAAAGTTGTGGACGACTTATGACAGAACTTGGTGGATGAGTTGTTTAGGTGACAAGAACAAGCTGATTAGATTTTGGTTCAGGTCCGGATCGAGTTCTGACCTATCAGTGGGATACAAACATAAATTGTTGGGCCTGGCGGAGGTTTGCTCTCTACCGAGTGCCTTTCTAGTTCAGAAGGTATTTGCAGCGGAATAACCTTGTGAAACCCGACGTGCAAAGTTCACTGCTGCATTTCTTTTTAAATATTGGGTAAATACAAGCCTTTGTTCAAATAATTTTGCAATTGATATTAGTGGAGAAAGAGAGAGAGACAGACACAGACACAGAGACAAAGACATAAAATTGTCATCCATGAGATAGTTTTAAAGCAAAGTCCATTTATCCAAAGTGTTGAGCCTGAATTTTAATTTTTTTTCTCATCCTGGAGACAAAATCGCGAGGCTCTTGGAAGAGCTTGGCAGCAGTGGTTGTTGACACATCAGACAGACAATGGAGCAGTGCTTAAATTCGACAAATTAATGAACTCATTTTCTATCATTTTTAAACACCTTTTGTTTTCACATCTTGTGTTTCAAAATCCTCTTTTATTTACCTTCCCCTCCTCAATTGTTCATTTTCATTCTTTTACTGGAAGTCCCCATTGGTGTAAGTGCATTGTGTTCTGTTCTGGCACAAGCTTTATCTGACACAAATTCATTCTGGAAAGTAAATGAGCCCTTTGCTTAAGAGTATCCCTCACATTATCTTTGTGCATTTTAATCAAAGTGAACATTTGTCGACACTATTCACTGTATGCATTTTGCACATCCAGTATTTCCCACCATTGGGAATGAAAAGTTTAATTTCACTGTCAGAAGCTGAAAGTGTTTGATGACCATATTGTTACGGATTCGTCACTTCCGTTGTGGTGGTTTGCATTCACTGTAAATATTTCTGATTCCATGTACTATTATTGTTTTCAAAAGGTTTATTGTTCATGAACTGTTTTCAAAAGGTAAAAACGTTAATGTTAAAAGAAACAGGAAACCGGATCGGGAACCGGACGACGAGGATGAAGAAGAGGAAAAAGGGGCGGAGCGAGTGAGTCGGACAAGAAGGAGCCGAGCTACTTGCCGTCGAGAGCGAACGTTGGCGAGCAAGAGTCACTGGCGAACTTTCGGGTTTCCGGGAAAGGGATTCTTGCGACAGAGTTGTCATCGCTGTGACCGATCAACCTGCATGTCAGGTTTTTGGCGGTGGATTCCGAGGAGAATTATCGCCGGGCCGTTACGTCTCAAGAGCGGGTCGTCGGCCATTTTGACTCGCGCAGGACTTGTGCTTCGCTCGCGGTTTCGTCTCTTTTCGACCATTTCCACCGCATTCAGACGTCGATCTGGAGCGTGTGTGTGACGTGGCTTTTTGAAGGTTAATTCGTCCATACCCGAGGGTGTGATCTCTCAGTCGCCTGTGGGGTGCCTTTGGATTTCCCAGTCGCCTTGAGGGCGCCTTTGTGCGGCTTTGGGCTGTGTGACTGTACTTGCCATCCGCACGGGATTCTGGTCTCGATTGGACATCGTTCTGGCGATCGCTGGAGTGAATCAACTTTGGGCTTGAAGCCGGGAATAAGAGACATTGGGGATGTTCTTGTTTCACTCACTTGGAGCACAGTGAGTTCTATATTACAAAACTGATGGTAGATCATAGGACATATTGATTTTACTATTGACTGCTATTATTGTTGTGCTGTTATTCTTGTGTGATCTTAATACAATATTTGTTTGTGAGTAACAATTGGGGTGGCTTCTCCATTGATCTTTGACATACAGAATAACACATTTTTCTGCCGTGACTCCTCTCGGGGCTCGGAGGTACACCGTGACCAGGGGGTCGTGGAGGAGCACGTAACAATATGCACCTCAGCACACTTGCCAAATACATTGCTTCTGTTGCACCTATTTATTTATTTATATATTTTTGCTTTTTATTTATTTCCCCCAATGGGTTTCCCTCTTTATTTGAGCAGTGAAAAAGCATACGAGACAACAATAAGGTGGAAAGTCTTATTTAAGGTGACTAAGTTTCCTTTCATGATGGATCAAATGTCAAAATAAATAATTCCTCTTCGACATGAGACAGGAATTGCTTTCATGATTTTGGAGGAACTGTACATTGAAACATTTGCACAGAGGACAATATTTCTGATCCATAAATTAATTGAAATACAGTACATATGAACGCTCCCATAAATACCGAACGTTTCCCTAATTATACCTCCTCAAATAAAGTGTATTTATTTTTAACCTCTTCGTCATGGAATACATATGGCTCCACGTTTTACCGGTATATTGTGTGCACTTTTGTAGTTCAAAATAAGCAGCTATATCCTCTGAAGGAATGATCTCTGGTTTGTGTTCCTAGAATATTTGACTCGCTTTTGCATTTGATTTTCGCTCTTCCTTGAGATAATTGAACATTTTCGATTCAACTTCCTCATAATGAGTTTGCCATTATAAATGAAATGCCATTGCAACGTCTCAAGCATGCTTTTGTGCCTAAATTACATGCACGAGAGTAATTCTTCCTTGTGGTAATCCTTGTACCTATATTGTTATAATTTAGCTTGGTGGTTTATCTGTATCTTATCCTGACAATTTCTGATGATAATTTTAGAAGTCGCAATACAACTTTGAACGTAATAAAATAATGAGCAATATAAAATAATAAATTGGATAAATAATGAGCAATATAAATAAATAAAATAACATGTTAATATTAATAAAATAAATATAAATATATATAGATATATGATAAATATAATAAATATAATAAATATATAAATATAATATAAAAATAATAAATAAATAAATATAAATATAATAAATATATCAATATAATATAAAAATAATAAATAAATAATTGTAAATATAAATAATAAATAATATAATAATATAATAATATATAATATAATAGAAATAATAATATAATATAATATAATATAATACTAATATAATATAATAATAATATAATATAATAAATATAATAAATGATAAAAATAATAAATATATAAATATAAATAATAAATATATGATAAATAATAAAATAAATAATGAGCAAGATAAATGAGCAATAATAAAACAATGAGAAATATAAAATAATGAACATTTGTGCAGTAAATGTGCATACCACTTAATGCGTCTGATTTGCAGTTAATGCTGATTGATGCATCTGATGAGGAAATAAAAAGCATTCGTGATTAATGAACGATTTAAAGAAACATGTCTGAGTTTAACGTATAACTCACCTTTTTTACATTTCCCTCATAAATAATTTCCAAAGTGATTTTTCATTCACTTGAAAGATGAACATTTAACATAGAACAGCAGCTCTGTCAAATGCTTGAGACATTAAATGTCCTTAGATTTTAACTAGTTTTCTGCTTTTGAACAATACATTTTGAAATCAATTATTCAGTACAAGTGACCATATGCTATAATGTTTATTACCTCCGCCACCAAAGGTGTCTGTCTGTTTGTCTGTGAACAGGATATCTCAAAAAGTTGACAGATTCGGCCGAAATTTGGTGGAGAGGTTGGGTGTGTGATAAGACGAAGTGATTAGATTTTGGTGAAGATCCGGATGCAATAATTTTTTTAAGTGATTCATCACCATTGAGAGATGGGGCTAAAAACTATACATGGCACGGAATCTCAAAATTTTATGGACGTATTCGGACGAAACTTAATTGACAGGTTGGGTGTCTGACATGGAAGAATACATTCAATTTTGGTGAAGGTCCGGATCCGGATACGAGAATTTTTAAATTTTTACTTCCACCACCGAAGGTGAACGGCGATTATGTTTTCAACCTTGTGTGTTTGTCTGTTTGCGAGCAGGATATCTCAAGAAGTTATGGACAGATTTGGACGAAATTTGGTGGACAGATCGTGTGTGTGACAAGGACAAATTGTTAAGATTTTAGTGAAGATCCGGATCCAGATACAAGATATTTTTTTAATTTCTAAGTGATACGTCATCATTGAGAGATGGGACCAAAAACTATATATAGCATTATATGAGTATTTATAAAAAATTATGGACGGATTATGACAAAGCTTGATGGATGATTTGGGTAGGTGACAAGAACAAACTGATTAGATTTTGGTTAAGGTCCCGATGTAGATACGACCCATCAGTGGGATACAAAACGTGAACCGTTTAGCCTAGTGGAGGTATGTGCTCTACCGAGTGCCATTCTACTATTGTGAAGGTATTGGACTAGTTCAACTTTGAGCTCTCAAGGAAAAATATCAAATAAAAATTAATACAGGATTATGTTTACTCACGCCACTTTCATAGGTGAAGCTGAAGTCGTGCATGTTTTCATCCACCTGTACATATAATTAATTGGTGTATTTTTACTTGTGACATGTCGCAGATCTACAAGAGCTCCACGTGGTTGTTGTTGCTATTGTTGTTGTGGTTCTTGGTCAGGGTCGAATTTTGAAATGTGCGGTTGGTCAGACGGCTGCCAGACCCCACCCACATCTGTCGCTTGACCCCACCCTCCATGGCACCCAGACAAAATAACGTTTTCTACTGGGCCAAAGATTATACACTGCCCAGGCTTGTTGCATCAGATTTACATTGGCTTTGTTTAGGTCGAGTGTTATGATGAGGCACCCCAAAAAATTTAATCAATGCCAAATAAAAATTATTAGTCATATTTAATCAAGCCCTTCAGAACGCACTCTGCTTTCCTAAAAAAAAGTGTTATGTAATTTTTTAACAGTCCCACATAGTGGTTAAACAATTTGTGACCGTGTGATGAATAAGCTCGTTCTGATATAACCGTTGTGGAGGCTGACATGGATGAGAGGTGTCGAGTAAATTTTTAATAGTGCATTAAATGTATGTTTTCCAATCACGCTGTTCATCTTTTAAGATTGCTTTGAATGTGCGTTTCCCAACCGGCTCGTTAACGGATTTTGTCGCAGGTGGAGACCACAGTTCCTTCATTATTGTTTATTTTAGTATGATCATTATTTTACTGTTACTGGAGGACTTTTTTTTGTATGTGATGTTTTGTTTTTTTAATGTACCATCCCACCTGCCATGCCAACCCATCAAGAAAGCTAACCAAAGTAGTAGTTTTTAAGAAGATACCAATACCAACAAAGGTACACAAATATTAATAAACATCCTAACTTAGGCGTTATCTCCCTTTCCTTAAGGGTGTAGTACTGGTGAACAGGTGATTTTTTTTTGACTTTTTTTTTTTTAGCTGAACAGTTTCCTTATAGTCTTATAAACAAGAATCATGCTATTAGAGGTCATAGAGTGCGGTCATAGAAGTACCCCTAATTATTGAAAAATTCAAATTTTAATTCAATTCAATATAATATTTTGCATGAAATTTGTTATAACTTTAATTTGCATCATTCTTTTGGGCTGAAATTTGGACAGGATATTCAGAATATCACTTCCTTTAAAATGATGAAGGCTTTTGTTTATAGGAGTAGCCATTGTGGATTTATTGAAGGACAACCAAGTTTTATCTGGTAATTGGCATAATTAGCTAATTAGTGAACATTTGACATAATTTCACAAAATCCTCTCATCAGGTAGTAGAGTAACACATGTATAATACATGTACCAAGTTTTGTGTGAAAAGAATGATAGGTGACATAGAAGATAGAAGTAGAAATGTGTTCTTTGTTTTTCCTTGTTTTTTATTGACGGTCTAATTTATGCAAATTATATGCATGTAATATGACAAAGAAGCGTTGAAACTGGTCTGAGTTAAAGCCAAGATTATATCTTTCAAGAAAAACTGAAAATTAGATATTAACTTGACTTTGTTTTTGTGTAAAGGCCTCTCAAAGGTACCTATGTAGTTTTCTCAATTTTTCACCAGTACTACACCCTTAAGCACATCAAATTACAAAACAACCTTGACTTCTTAGAAGAGAAATGTAATGCCATGAGTCTGCACCTTCCTTGAGTCCATTCTTGTGAACAGAATCACAGAACAGAACTGTGATAAATCTGAAATAATCATCATTGGCCCAAAAACGCTCACAAAATCCACCCATAACTTTGCCCTCAACATCGACGGTATCCCAGTATCCACCTCCCCTCACATCCGGAATCTTGGCGTCATCTTTGACCAAACCCTTTCCTTCGACAAATACACTAAACAGATCACAAAGTCAGCCTTCTTTCACCTGAAAAACATTGCCCGTCTCCGCTCATCCCTCTCCTCCACGGCTGCAGAAACCCTCATCCACGCCTTCATCACCTCCCGTCTGGACTACTGCAATAGCCTCCTCTATGGTTCACCCTCAAAAATCACCAATAAACTCCAATACATTCAGAACTCCGCTGCCCGTCTACTCACCCATTCCCGGACCCGTGACCACATCACCCCCGTCCTTTACAAGCTTCACTGGCTCCCCGTCCCCCAGAGAATCTAGTACAAAATCCTCCTCTTGACATACAAAGCCCTCCATAACCTGGCCCCATCCTACCTGGCTGACCTCCTCTCCAGACACACTCCCACCCGCAACCTCCGCTCTGCTGGTACCAACCTCCTGACCCCCTCCATCCGGACCAAATTCAGATCCTGGGGGGACAGGGCCTTCTCCATCGCTGCTCCCACCCTCTGGAACTCACTACCTCACACCATCAGAGACTCCTCCTCACTCACCACATTCAAAACATCACTAAAGACCCACCTGTTCAACACTGCATTCAACATTCAACCCACAGCATTTAACCCCTGACTATCACTTCTCCTTCTCCCTCCTTTTGCTTTAAATATTTCCCTATTGATTCTTGTCTTTTTGCAATTGTTGTTTTCATGTATTGTTATGCATTATGTTTTCCACTCTGTCAAAGCGCCTTTGGGCTTCTGGAAAAGCGCTATACAAAATAAATGAATTATTATTATTATTATTATTAACAGTCGGACTCCGACATTCACAGGGAATGTGTTTCGAGAAAATGCCGCAAATGTCGAATCCTTGAACGTGGGGGCATTGTTCCAATGGGAAGAGGGGGGATTGGTTCCCAGAGGTTCCTGATTCGCAGAAAATCCCACAAATGCTGAGGAAAATCCCACGAATGTCGAGGAAAATCGGTGAATGTCGAGGAAAATTTGTGAATGTCAAGGAAAATCTGTGAATGTCGAGGAAAATCTGTGAATGTCGAGGAAAATACACGAATGTTGAAGAAAATCCACAAATATCGAGGAAAATCTGCGAATGTTGAGAAAAATCCACGAATGTCGAGGAAAATCCATGAATGTCGAGGAAAATCTACAAATGTCGAGTAAAATCCACGAATGTTGAGGAAAATCCGCAAATGTCAAGGAAAATCTGCGAATGTCAAGGAAAATCTGCGAATGTTGAGGAAAATCCGTGAAGGTCGAGGAGAATTTGCCAATTCCGAGGAAAATCCACGAATGTCGATGAAAATCTGTGACTGCCGGGGCATTGTTTCAATGGGGAAAAGTGGGGTATGTTCCCAGGGGGTTCTTGATTCATGAAAAAGGCCACGAATGGAGACACAGCAAAAGTTGGGGAATTATTTCAATCAGGGAAAATATTATAGGTTCCCAGCGGTTCTTGATTCATAAGTAAAACTTTTGAAAGTTTAAAAATATTTAGACCTCAAATGCACATGATTACAGTTTCATAAAAATGCTTACTTGAGTCCATTCTTGTGAACAGTCGGACTCCAACATTCACAGGGAATGTGTTTTGAGGGATTGTTTCACAGGGATTGTTTCACAGGGATTCACAGGGATTGTTTCAATGGGGAAAAGTGGGGTATGTTCCCAGGGGGTTCTTGATTCATGAAAAAGGCCACGAATGGAGACACAGCAAAAGTTGGGGAATTATTTCAATCGGGGAAAATATTATAGGTTCCCAGCGGTTCTTGATTCATAAGTAAAACTTTTGAAAGTTTAAAAATATTTAGACCTCAAATGCACATGATTACAGTTTCATAAAAATGCTTACAATTAAAAATAAATAAAAAAACACCAGGTACCGTTTCCAATTTATTGAAGGAATGCAATTACAGTTTACTAGCAACGGTACCCGCCCTACAGGCGGGTCAATTGGGAGGCCCAAATGAAAAGGTAACATATCAGAAATTGAAGGCCTTTTTATTTTAAACGATTCATATAAACATCCGTTCAATCATATCACACGCAAATCATCAAAATCTAAACAGTATCTTTAGAATTTCAATAAAAGCCACATCACTGTTCATATCGGTAAATATTATTCCATTTTAAGTACTCCATACCGTACCGTACTCCATACCGTACGTCAATTAAAAGTACTCCATACCATACCGTGAAACAACCAAAAAAAAAAACAACAACACATTTACCATTTCAAATTTATATTTCACAAACACACAATTTTTCAAATGATGATGATGAAGAATTAAAATCCAGTGAACTCCTCTAAGTCTGAAGACAACCCAGGTGAAGGTGCTGATGAGTCGTGCACCAAAACTAATGTAGGTGAGTGTGCTGATGAGTCCTGCATTGAGGGGGAAGAAAGAGAGGCAGGTGAGGTCACTGAGTCATGCAGTGTAGTAGGCAAGAGAGAGTGCTGATGCTCTTGAGGTGGAGGGACCAGAGCGGAGGAAATGCGTGATGAAGAGTTGCCTGACAGACTGGTGCAGGTTTCGATGGAGGTCTTTGTATCGGAGCATCTCGTCATCAAGCCCCATCTTAAACTTGAGGTTTCCTCCATGACCGGGTCGGCTTCTTCCACCCTGTCAGAAATTTCCTGCATGTCCTACAGCACCCCATCTAGAAACCTGACTGTGAGGTTGGACCTTGGCACCTCTTCCTCCTCTTCCTCCTTGGCACAGGCTGCATGTGGTCAAATCCTTCCCCTCCCACCTGCCATGCCAACCCAAAATTTTATGCACGGTGAGTGCACGGTGAGTGAGTGAAACGCCCTCAGAGTTAGTTTCATCGCGGGAGATTCCAATTATTCTGAAAGCTTTGGTTTTAACAGCGTGAAGCCGAGCTAGGTATGAGGCAGGAGTACCAGCCCAGAGGGGAGAACAGTATTCCATTGAGCTGCGGATGAAAGCCTTGTATGTGGTGAGGAGCTCAGGTGTGCCAAGGAAGTACTTCGCACGACGGAGGATGCCCAGTTGGCGACTGGTTTTGGATGCCCAGTTGGCGAACTCTCCTCAATCTTGTTGGGAAATCCTGTGAAGTTTTTCACTGCCTGTGGCCACAGGTTGTGTCAGCACACTTTGATGGTGGAGGCTCTTACCTCATTCAGCGACTCCTTGATGGTGCCGATGCAGTGGGCAATGTTGAACTCTTTCCAACGCTGTCCAACAGTGATCCCTGGGTCAGACTCCATCGCATCTAAAATGCGGTGAAAGGTGCGGCAGGTATATTTTTGAACGTGGAGATTACACGTTGGTCGAGCACCAGGATCAGGGAGTGATGATCAGGGAGGTGGTGTTGGGCAGCAGGAATATCACCTCTACGTTTGGATGAGCCACTTTTGTTTCAGGTTTTTCTTTTTCCATACCATAATATTTGTGACTCCAAAAATAAAGTCCTGCCATGAGACGTAAACACTCAAACTTTGTCTCCACAACTCAAAACCCACTCTGTCAGAGCATTTCCAGTTTAAAAGCTTCGGTCCAAATTTGCTTACAAAAAACAACAGAGAACCAGACATTTTGGGAATTATATGTAAAAAAAAAAAAAAACTAGAACAGCACTCGGTAGAGAGCATACATACATCTAGGTTGATCAGTTTACGTTTTCTACCCACTGATGGGTTATATCTGGATGCGGACCGGAATCAAAATCGAATCGGCTTGTTCATATCACTTACACAACTCATCCACCAAGTTTTGTCATAAGTCGTCCACAACTTTTTGAAATGTTTATTATTTTTGGACCTTTCTTTTTTATTTTTTATTTTTTCTTTGTATACAAGATTGAGGCTCGTGTGAGAGCTAACATTGATCACATAAAAACAAACTGACACATAAAACATGAGATAAAGGGAGCGGGAGACAAGATGGGGAGAGAGAGGGAAGGACACAAGTACAACAGCAGAGAGCAGGGACATCGGGAGAACTGTGGGAGGGAGAGGACTTGGGGAGAGGGGCATGGGAAGGGGGGGGGGGGGGGGGGTTGGAGATGTAAAAAAAACAAACACATGGACACTGCGAGGACGTCGAGGAAAGAAGTCGGTATTTCCAAAAAGTGGATATGGGGTGAATTAACATGGGTAGAAAAGATCAAGGTTTTGGATGGGGGTGAACAGCTGTTTTAAAGACCTGAAGGGAGGAGTGGGATTGAAGAGAGTGAGGGAGTTTGTTCCAGAGGCGGGAGAAAAGAGGAATGAAAGAGTGAAGGTGAGCAGAGAGTCTTGATTTTGGCAGTTTCACCCAAAAGAGGGTTGTTGGCAGATCTTGTGCGACCTGTATGAATATTTGGAGGACAGAGCACAGACAGAGCTGGGGAGCTAGGCGGGAGATGAGTCGGTAGAAGACAGAAAGACCACCAACCTGCCTGCGGTGAGTGAGTGAAACGCCCTCAGAGTTAGCTACATCGCGGGAGATTCCAATGATTCTGAAAGCTTTGGTTTTAACAGCGTGAAGCCGAGCTAGGTATGAGGCAGGAGTACCAGCCCAGAGGGGAGAACAGTATTCCATTGAGCTGCGGATGAAAGCCTTGTATGTGGTGAGGAGCTCAGGTGTGCCAAGGAAGGACTTCGCACGACGGAGGATGCCCAGTTGGCGACTGGTTTGGAGGCCAGCTTGGAAATGTGGTTTTCCCAGGAAAGATCATGGCAGATCGTGAGACCCAAAAGCTTGAGTGACAGAACTTCTTGGAGAGGATTGTTCAGAAAGTAGATGGGAGGGTTGTCCAGTCGGTCTTTTCAGAGAGACATAGTGAGAGTGTGAGATGTCTCAGGATTGAAAGACATGTTCCACTTGTTTGGCCAGTCTTTGATTTTGTCCCGGTCTGCAGAGAGTGAGGAGGCTGCAGACTGCCAATCTGAGGGATGAGGTATGGAGCGGCAGAGAGTGGAGTCATCCGCAAAGAGATAGAGAGGATATTCCAGAGAGTCGGAGAGATCATTGATGAAGACCAGAAAAAGCACCGGCCCCAGAACACTGCCTTGGGGAACTCCAGCCTGAACAGGAAGGGGAGATGAGAGAAACCCATTCAGGGCCACACGTTGACTACGACCAGAGAGGAAGTCCACAAGGCATGCATGGAGATTTCCATGGATACCATAGGAGGAGAGTTTGGTGAGCAGAGCGGGGTGCCAGACCTTATCAAAGGCACGTGATATGTCAAGGGAGACGGCTCTAATTTCCTGTTTGACATTGAGGACCTCAATCCATTGTTGAGACAGCAGAAGCAGCATGTCCAGAGTAGAGTGACCTGGTCTGAAACCAAATTGATGATCAGAGATCAAGCCATTGGATAAGAGGAAGGATTTGACATCCGAAGCAATGATGGATTCCATGACTTTGCTGATAATATTGGTAGCAGGCTTATTGGTCTGTAGTTGCAAGGATCTGTGTTTGCACCTTTTTTGTGTGAAGCGGTAATGTTTGATGATTTCCAAGCTGATGGCAGATGACTTTGAGCAAAAGAGAGGGTGTAGAGAACAGAGAATGGGTGTGAAAGAGCGGCAGAGCAGGATTATATGACCCTTGGGCTGATGCCGTCTGGTCCAGTTGCAGAATCAGAGTCGCGGATTGACAGAAATTTCTCCACCTTGTCAGGAGAGAAGGACCCAGAGTCCAGGAGCAGCTGTGTACGGTGGGTACCGAGAGAGACTGGTTTGGGACACACGATTTTGAGGCAAACACAGAGTTGAGGCATTCAGCTTTTTCCCATGCAGAGTCAGCTGTGTAGCCATTTGAGGTAAGGGAGGGGATGGATGGGGAACAAACACCATAAACAGATTTGACCAGACCCCACCAGGATTTGGAAAAGGGAGACAGGTTTGAGAGTTCAGTCTTGAGAGTAGAGAGATATTGTTTCCTGGCTCTCCTGAGGGTAGACACACACTTGTTCCGGGTTTTGTGAAAGGAACTGAGATTGCCTTCCGTTGGATTTGCCATCCAGGAGGCGAATGCAAGTTGTTTCAGGGCAACTGCCTCACCACAAGATTCGTGTAGCATGGACGGGAGGAAGGGTATGACAACTGAAGACGAGATGGGATAAATCTGGACCTATCACTCAATGGTGAAGAATCACTTAAATAATTTTAAAAACTCACGGATCCAGAATCAGACCAAAAATTACCAAAATTTATTTTTTATTGTGACACACCGAACCTGTCCACCGTGAAGCATGGTTATGGCAGCATCATGCTATGGGGATGCTTTTCAGTAGCAGGGACTGGGAGACTTGAAAGCATAAAAGAAACAATGAATGGAGCCAAATACAGGAACATGCTTGAGGAGAACCTGCTTCAGAGTGGAAAAGACCTCAGACTGCGGTGAAGATTTACATTTCAACAGGACAATGACCCCATGCATACAGCCAAAGAAACACTGAATGACTCCAGAACAAGAATGTGAAAGTCCTTGAGTGACTCAGCCAAAGCCCAGACTTTCATCCCTTTGAGAATCTGTGGAAATACTTGAAGATTGCTGCTCACCGAAACTCCTCATCCAACTTGGCAACTTGACAGAGCTTGAGCAAATCTGCAAGGGAGAATTGGAGAAGCTCCCCAAATGCAGATGTGCAAAGCTGATGCAGACATACCCAAGAAGACTCAAAGCTGTAATCGCTACTAGACGCGCTTCACAAAGTATTGACTCAGGGGGTTGAATAATTATGCAAATTTGATATTTCTGTATTTCATTTTTAATCGTTTTGTAAAAATTTCCCCCCAAAAAAAAATTCCACTTTGACATTATGGGTTTTCATGTGTAGATCAGTGACCAAAGAATCTCAATTTAATCCATTTTAAATTCAGGCTGCAACACAACAAAATGTGAAAAAGTCAAGGGATGTGAATGCTTATTTTAAGGCACTATACAAAGTGTCTCGATGAAATGTATACAGACCTTGTATATCAAAAACTATACTATCTTGTCATTCTGCACAGCCTTTTGGATAACAACTGACTGATGAGGTGCAATAATTCCATCACACGCTAACACCATCTGTTAGGCATTAGTAACACAACGTCGCCCCTCTCTCTGCTATTTATTTAATCTTTTTGAAATATCAAAGTCTGTTTATATTTCTTGACACACCCTGTAGTTGATACACAACGGAAATATAACTCTGGTCGGTTTTAACACTAACTTTATCGTTAAATACCAAAATCCACATCTAATTCAAACACACACTTTACCTCGTAGATTTCAGGGAAAATGTTCTACATTTAAAGCATTATTATCTCGCTCTGGGATACCTTCCTCTATGCTTGTCCAATACATCGATGGCCTTTAACTTAGGTGTTTCACTCTGATATTTAGTGTTGTATCACTCATAATTATTTACCCCACCTGAAAGGGTTGGGAAGTTTAAAGGGACACTTCGGATTATGTTGTCCAATGTTGTCCAATTTCAGTTCCATAATAAATATATGGGATGCCTTTTAATGCAATGTCACTCGCCTTTCATGATTGCAATGAGACGGAGGCAGTGAGTGGCATTTCCCTCCTAGCCTCTTCTGCAAGGGGTTGGAAAAAGTCCGACTTGGATATGTGATGGTGACATGAAAGAGGTACAAATTCCGACCCGTGTACAGAGCATAAGAAAATGGTGGTTCTATATGTTAACGTCCTTTGAGATTATGCGTTCCTTCGTGAACATTCATTTCCCAGATGAATCGACAGAACTATTAGAACTATTATCGTATGTATTATTAGTTTGCTGCTGTGACCTTACACTGTATGAAGTCAAATTTGGGTTTTATCCATTACCTTCAAACCGCTGTGTCGCTTTTAACGTTTATCCGTCTGTGGAGGGTATTAAACGTCGAGTAAAATGGACAACTTTCAAATCGCTAAATTTCGAAAACATAATTTAACTATTTCTATTTTGTGCAACACTGAACATCATAACATTCATTTTTGCACAAAACAAATACATCTTCCATCGGAAAAATTACCATACCCTTCAAGCTGCAGATTTGAGACACCATCGTGATTTAAGTTCAAAAATAATTTCAAAAGGAATTCTTGGATTAATAGTTTAGGATGCTCAAGCTATAACTTTGTGTTCTTTCACTTTTATATATAACAAGCAGAGTTACCCGGTGTTGCCCTGAAAATAAACATTCAGTTATGCAATTTCGTTTAGTGGGCTTTTTATTGTCAGAGGAAGCCACGCCCCTTGGGCACGCCCCGAGTCTCAATCTGATGTACTCATGTTTTCTGTCGTGAAAAGTTACCTCCCATGGACTCCCTCTTCCCTCTCTAAGTCACTTCTTTAGGCTGTCCATGAGGCACAACCGAACAAACAGACGGTCACATTTATATGTATAGTCACGTGAAAAAGTAAGGACACCCCATGTAAAGTTTTGCCTTTTTCAACATATTTCAACATACAGCTATTTGATCTTCATTTCAACAATATTTATTGATAAAGGTGATATAATATAGCAAATATCATGAAACATTTACATTTTGTAGTCCATTGTATAATTTAAATAAACATAAATGCAAATTTCGCATGTGGAAAAAGTAAGTACACCCCGACATTTATCACTACTTCAAATACCTAAAATTAGAATCAGGTGCACCAACTCAGGTGCAAATGATTAGAACATCGTCAGAGAGGATCTTGGAGGAAGCTGTCTTATTTAAACCTCAGACATTTGGTTTGGTTTGCTCTTTGTTGTTGAAGTGTGCGGCGTCACCATGCCTCGATCAAAAGAGCTCTCTGAGGCCTTCAGAAAGAAGGTTATAGATGCCTACTCGTCTGGGAAGGAATTTAAAAAGATCTCCAAACAATTTGAAATCAATCATTCGACTGTCCGGAAGATCATCTACAAGTGGAGAAGATTCCAAACAACTGCCAACTTGTTCAGGCCAGGCCGCCCCAGCAAGTTCAGCCCGAGAGCAGACCGCAAGATGCTGAAAGAAGTCTCTAAGAACCCCAGAATGTCATCACGGGACCTACAGGTAGCTCTTGACACTGTTGATGTCAAAGTGCACGAGTCTACCATTAGAAAGAGGCTGCACAAATTTTATCTACATGAGAGGTGTGCCAGGAGGAAACCTTTGCTGTCCAGAAAGAACATCAGGGCAAGACTAAAGTTTGCCAATGAACACCAAGGCAAAGACGAGCACCTCTGGAACAATGTGCTCTGGACAGATGAGTCAAAGGTAGAGCTATTTGGCCACAGTAGCAGAAGACATGTTTGGCGAAAACCAAAGACAGCATTTGACCACAAGAACCTGATACCAATTGTAAAGCATGGTGGTGGAAATATTATGGTGTGGGGCAGCTTGGCTGCATCAGGGCTTGGGCAGCTCACCATCATAGAATCCACTATGAATTCTTCATTGTACCAGAGGGTGCTTGAGGATAATGTGAGGCCATCTGTCGGAAAGTTGAAGCTCAACAGAAGGTGGACCTTGCAACATGACAATGACCCTAAACATACCAGTAAATCCACCAAGGAATGGCTGAAAAGAAAGAAATGGAGGGTTCTGGAATAGCCAAGTCAAAGCCCGGATCTAAATCCCATCGAGATGTTGTGGGGGGTTTTGAAACGAGCTGTGCATGCAAGAAACCCCTCAAACATCGCACAGCTGAAATAATTCTGCATGGAGGAGTGGGAAAAAATTTCTCCCAGTCGATGTCAGAGACTGGTAGATAGTTATAAGAAACGCCTACTTGAGGTTGTTTCTGCCAAAGGGGGCAATACCACCTATTAGAGCCAAGGGTGTACTTACTTTTTCCACATGCGAAATTTGCATTTATGTTTATTTAAATTATACAATGGACTCCAAAATGTAAATGTTTCATGATATTTGTTATATTATATCACCATGATCTATCAGTATTGTTGAAATGAATAACTGTATGTTGAAATATGTTGAAAAAGTCAAAACTTTACATCGGGTGTACTTACTTTTTCACATGACTGTATATGCAGTAGATCTGCATTTTTGTTCATCTCGTCAGCAAAACTTCATTTTATTCCCAACCTCGGTTCTTTCCAGATTCGATGACCAACATCATGTCGGTGATCAGCAGAGTAAATGGACAGGAAGGGGTTTCTCCGTCGTCCACAGATACTGTGGCCAACTCAACTGAAATTGAGATGAAACCGGTACGGAAATGAAAGCTTTGTTTGTGATCCCTTCAAGTGCATGTGGCACGCATGGAGGGGTAAGAGGGAAGATTATTTTGGAATAAGAGAGAGCTGAGAGGTAAGGGAGGAAGAGCATGGAACAATGGGGTAAGTGGTTTAGGAAATATAAGTAAAAATGCACATTCAACATCAAAATAACAAATGTGGATTGTTTGCACTTTGATGGTGTCTTTATTTCAAGAGGGAAACCCCTCTGTTTCCTCAAAAACCCTAGAGCCAGGCCTCTCAAGGATTCAAATTACCCCAGACTGTCTATAGCTACGGACACATACAGCCGATCCTGTATGCGCTCGGTGTTGGAGCTTCTGTCAGTGTTCCCGGAGACCTGCGGTACCTGTACGAGGGCAATCCTGACTTTAGCTGCATGCCCACTTTTTCCGTCATCCCGGCCCAGGCCTGCATCATGGGTGGCAACCTGGCTGACATTCCCGGCCTCAATTTTAACATTGCACAGGTGAGTGTGATTGAAACACACAATTAAGCCATGAAGATGTATAAACTGTTTATGTCTTATTATTATAGAATGGTTAAAATGAATCCTCTTTGAGATGACTTTTCATGAGAATATGCTTAAGAATTTTTTTTACTTATCCATATTTTTTTTTTTCGCCATTGTTCTTTTTGAAAACTGTGCAAACATATTTTGCTTGATGCATTTGAGTTACCGTGTGTATTCTTTCAATGATGCGCAATTGTGTTTTCATGGTTAATTATAAAGGGAAGAATGCTGCTGGTGATCCATATGTTATTGTTTTGGAGAGGAATTCATCCAGTTATTTTGCTGATGGTTAGCTTGGAGCACAATGCATTTCCATATCTTTTAAATACCTTTCCTCATTTGCTGTTGTGGTTCGAAAAGAGCTGGCAGGGTTGCCGAGAGATATACACACACTCACCTCTGAGCTGTCGAGCATGTGTTTGAACCTTGGCCCAACTATAAACCACCATCCTGTTGTTTCTCATGCAGGGAGAAGTAACATTGTGTTTGCCTGGGATTTAAAAACCGATGATTTTTACGAGTCTATTTTAAAGACCGACTTAAAGGTCAAGTTAGGAGGCCGAAAACGGTATTAAACGAACTAGGTTTGCATGGTCACAAGTAAACGATTATATGATATGTCATCCTGATTAGATCATAACAACAGTGAAACCATGGTCAGCAGCTCAACTGTCCTTTAAATTTGACCTTTAGAATTTCTGTCTTTAAAATAGACCTGAGTATGTTCTGCTGAAACCATCCTGGACGGACGCATGCGCACACCACATTTAATGCCGTGTTGTATTTATCGGGTTAGAATGGCTCTGTTTTGGTTTATTAATACTTCCGACTGCAACCCTATCTCCTGGTTTATGAGCAGTGTGGCAGACGGTCATTGCTGCTCACAGATCACACAGCTTCAGCTGTATGGGACGTGATATGTACCTCACTGCACAATCGAGTTAGGATGTCTGAATACACACATACATACATTATGAAAACGGCTTGTATTCACAGAATGTGTTCAATCTGTCCACCATTATGATTGATACAAAAATGCAGACGATGTATCCAGTCAGCAGTCACCTGGCGAATGGTGTCAGTTGTGATGGTGTTACATGAGTCGCTGACGCTGGTGGACTCCTGCAAATGGGCAGCACTCTGAATTTTTTCCAAGTAGACCGACACCTTTGAGTGACCCCAGAGACAAAAATCAAATGGGCTGAGATCGGGGCTCCTCGCCGACCACTCCACAGGCCCTCGACGTCCTATCCAATGACCAGGGAATTGGCGGTTCAGCCACTCTCTTATGCGGATGCTGTAATGGGCAGGAGCGCCATTCTTCTGCAACCGTGTTGGGAAATCCCCATATGCGTTCAAGACACTGGGGGATTCTTCCTCGTTGAGCATACGCAAGTAGGCGTCTCCTGTGACTGTGCCATCAAACAAGAAGGGGCCTCTATGACACGGTCTTTCCAAATGCCACACCATACCATCACACGAGTGGCACCTTGTTCCTGTGAAGCAGTAAACCAGTAATGGTTGTTTTGTGACCAGTCAGCGTGCAAACAGTGGGTGCTCTGTCAGTTAACCTCACTATTTGCTTAAAAAGCAGTCCCATCACTGAACAGAAAGGTGGATGGGAAATCAGAATTTTGAGCACATTGTTCCGTAGCCCATTCAGAAAATTCCCTCCGCCGGTCCGGATCATCTTCACATTATTTCTGCAGGATTTGAAGTTTCTAAGGATGCCATTTGTGTGCTTGAAGAATGAGGTGGATACTGCCTTTCGACACTCCTGTCTCATCGGACAATCGCCGAAGAGACCTTTTGGTGCTTTTTGTGAAATGAGTGAGGATGGTAGTAGCTGTGTGGTTGTCGGCGGATGTCCTCGGAGGCCCACTGCGTGGTTTATCTCATATGGATCCCGTTTCCCTGAACTTTGCTATCCGTTTGCCGACACAGCTGTGTGTAATCGGTGTGTGGTCCAGACGCAATCTGTTGAATTG
This sequence comes from Myxine glutinosa, assembly GCF_964187855.1. NCBI lineage: Eukaryota > Metazoa > Chordata > Myxini > Myxiniformes > Myxinidae > Myxine > Myxine glutinosa. The sequence goes on along the minus strand of NC_136262.1, from coordinate 23,023,822 downwards.
CTCAACATCCTCCCTATGACTCTGATTTCCTACGAGCAGGATTACCTGGATGCATTCTTCCTTACTCAGCGACATAATGGACACCTACAAGAAAGGAAAAAATCATGAAAAAAATCATTCTTAAACGGGAAAAAAATAAATCATGAATCACTTATTTTGCCCTATGGTTCCAGACTTATGGGACACCCTGTATGTATGTGTGTATATACATATATATATACATATATATATATATATATATATATATACATACATATATATATGGTATCTGTAATCTGGTTCTCCAACCTAATGAGCGGACAACATGACGTCATCGCCATGCACGTCCGCCTTGCCTGCAAAGTTCCAGAGGAACTGTGAGTTTTGCATGCACTTGTGACAGTATCTGAATTTATAATCCGTAATGACGCACTGCTAGATGGTTCCTCTGGAACTTTGCAGGCAAGGCGGACGAGCATGGCGATGACGTCATGTTGTCCGCTCATTAGGTTGGAGAACCAGATTACAGATACCATTATTAGTAACTCCCAACCGCAACCAGGTCGACTCCATATGATGAGTGGATACCAGAGATAACGTTACTGCGTGGCAGGTGGTGCTTATCGCTCCCAGCAAGGTGCAGCAGCAGCTGTATGGGACACCTTGCTGGCGGTTCTCCACTGATGATATGAAGGTCGCATAGTGACTGACATATATATATATATATATATAATATATATATATATATATAAATATATATGTATGTATATATATATATATATATATATATATATATATATATATATATATATATATATATATATATATATATATATATATATATATATATATATATATATATATATATATATATATATATATATATATATATATATATATAAGACGCGGACGTAGCTTCAGGACGTCGATCTTTAATTGTCGACAAGCTTTCGACCAACAAAGGTCTACTTCTGAGTCAGCCCCCAAGTTCAACGGAAGATGACTTCCGTTGACAATGACATCCGTTGATCCGTTGACAAAGATGACAATGACTTCCGTTGAACTTGGGGCTGACTCAAGTAGACCTTTGTTGGTCGAAAGCTTGTCGACAATTAAAGATCGACGTCCTGAAGCTACGTCCGCGTCTTATTTAATCTAACGATTATATATTCAATACAAATGAGACGCCCTGCTCGTACTTTGGAGTTTCTACTATTTCTTACAGTTATATATATATATATATATATATATATATATATATATATATATATATATATATATATATCAGAAATACACCATTTAAAAATAAATCCAGTCGACGTTTCAGGCATAACCCTTTGTCCAAAAAAAAAAAATCTCGAACCTTTTTCTTTTTATTGAATATTTTGGTTATGCCCAAAACTTCAACTGTCTTTATTTTAAAATGGTGTATTTCTCAACCTTGTCTTTCCTTTCTTTTATGATATTTCACCAACGGAGATTATCTTTTTTCGAACTATGTATATATATATATATATTTTTTTTTTTTTTTTTTTTTTTTTTTTTTTTAAATATATATGTATACAGTATATATATATATATATTTATATATATATATATATATATATATATATATATATATAATAGTATACAAATATATAAGTTTTATTTCGGTGGAGGAATATCTAGAGTCAGGTAGATCTGAATAGGTAACATGCTTCGTCTGTCGCGATAGGGAATCTGCCCTGTAATAAGTTCTGTGTGTTTAGTCCCTTTTGTCGGTTAAGGAGTATACCTGTGAACATACCAGGATGTTCGTGTGCTAGGTAGTTGTAGGGATTAAAGATAACAGCCCTTGTGTGTCACACCTGGTAATCAAACCTTTGTCCCTTATGGCAATGCATACCCATATAAACACTTAGATAGGCCCTTTAGCGCACACAGTAATTAAATCCCCATCCCTTACAACGACTTTGGAAGAAGCCAGATCGGGGCACCACCGGGTGGCCGCCGTCAGCTACACCACGAGCTATGACCACGCCACAGGGAACGTGTGATTGGAGGGAAGGAGCTGGAAGGTTAGGTGGAAGGCACTGTTTGGTGGCGCCCCAAGGCTGACATCACTGCCCAGGTTATAAAAGTGCGCTGCACGACATTTTAGCAGCTCTAGCCCTTGCACTCTTTGGTCTCTTGGCGCTGCACGATATCTCTCTGTGCTTGATGCTCTTGCGCTTATTCTTGGTGTTGAGAGGTCCTGGTGGTCGTTGGTTCGCCATCTTCGTGGTGCTTGGAGCGGTGCTCGGTGCGCTGTGCTCGGTGCATCTGGAGCTTGGGTTGGTGCTGTGAACGGGCGGGACCTCGTGTGCAAACGGCGAGGGCGTTGGCTCGGGCCTAGCGAAGCGTGCGAGGCGGACGGAGGGTTTCTCCGCACCGTAGTTTGGAGCACCATTGGACGATACACTGCAAGACGACGGACAGATAAGACCGCACACCACATCACCATTACACGACGTTTCTTTTGTTCATTCATCCCTGTGTCCTGTTGTTGAGTCTGGTGTGTGGGATCCCAATTTAGGAATTAGATTTATCGTCACGTTTCCCTGTCCCGATCCTTATTACAATAAACCTTTTTATTATTTCTCATTCCCTTCCACTCTGGTGTCCATTTGAGTTCGTTCCCCTTCCACAGTTACGCGTTCCCGCTTCTTCCTCTTCCCTTCTTCTCTTCCCGCGTTTTATAGCCGAATCCGTGTTTGGTCGTCGCCTCAAGTAAATCCGTTTGGTCCATCCGCGGTCCCTGGTGTTAACCGGAGGGTCCGCGCGACAATAGTATATAAATAATCGACCAAATTTGCAGCCCTTTGATTTATCTTTGGTTAAACACCATTGGTATAAGAGATTATTTATACAAACAATATGACCTATGACATTTCACCAAACCAGAACATTAATTTAATGTTTTATTGAACGTTCGTGTTACCGTCATATGTCATTAGTGTGGAACCAGAACATGTGTTGTGCATTCCTACTGCAAGTTGTATTTTTCCTGGTTCGATGTTGCTGTTAAAATGCAATTCTACTTGTTGAACCTCCCCTGTGCAGGTTTTGCATGGGGAACAGTACCTGGAAGTCATAAAGCTTCCGCCCACTTCAGGTACTTATTCACTCACCCTTGTAATTGTCAAATGCCTTCAACAAAGCTTTATGGGGACAATGCACACTACTGTCATTTATCATAATAATGCCATAATTTTATGTTGCGTATAGTATGAGAACATGATTTGCATTATTACACTGTGCTCACGAAGCAAAATGCAGGGTTAGGCTTTCAGTTGCGTACGTACGTGTGGCGTACGTGTCTGAATTTTTAAAATTCATTTTCTTGGCAACCGTTGGTCCGATTGACACAACATTTTACCATAAGAGCAAATTATATTGCCTGCAGAAGTTTTTTTTATTCATAATTATGACCTCACAGGTCACGTGGTACAGACGCCATCTTGGAAAAAAGTTACATCTCTATATCTCTAAAACCGCTCAATGGAAAAAATTGAAACATGGTGCATTGTCAAGTACTCCCCCACAGGGAATAACATATTTTAATGATGATGATGTCATCGGTGCCTTAATAATGACGTCATAATTCGACAAGTATAACGCTTCATCCGATCAGTATGATTTTTTTTCTCTGCAACTGTTGGTCTGATGAAAACGAAATTTTCACCATAGGAGCGCATCCTCCTGTAGAATCTTTTAGTGATAATTATGACGTCATAGGTCACGTGGTACAGGTGCCATCTTGGAAAAACCGAAAAACGTTGCACCTCTATATCGCCGAAACCGCTCCATGGAAAAAATTGAAACATGCCTCATTGTAAAGAACTCCACATGGCGAATAGGTGTTGTTAATGATGACATCATTGGTGCCTTAATTATGCTGTCATAATTCAACAGGGACAATGCTTAGTCTGATCAGTTTGAAATTTATTGAGCATGATCTACGCAACAATTATATTAGAGAATATCAACTTATGATGTCATCGCTCACATGGTCTGGCAGCCATATTGGATCAAAGAAAAAAACCCTTCATAAACAGAAGAGTTGGCTCGCACCAAGTTGACCGCGCAGGGTAAGTATTCTATGAATACCAACTAGTTTTTTTTTTGTTCTGTCTTGTTGGTGAGCTGGCAACCTTTATGGTTCACATTAGAGCTGGTTGCAGCGTTATTTTGTTGACCACAACCAGGAACAAAGGAGGAACAGCTGCTGCCATATTTGTATAGCGATCGTACTGCATATGCAGAAACCACTTGTTGTTTTAAATAATTTATTTACTTATCTTTGTTCACTTGCCATTTGATGTTTGTAAGAAAACTTAAGGTGAAAGATTTCTTTTTCCTTTGATAACATTAGAAATTATACATTTCACCTCAATGTACTAAATTTACATCTTCATTTCTAGGAAAGTTGATCTCGGAGGCATCTGTGGCAGATGTGACGGATAAAGGATCCTGGACTGTAATCCTGATCAATGGTAAGGTTCTAATGCAACCCTTGTGAGTATAGGCGGTGATATCATTGTCATGTGGTGTTGCTAATACTATAGCTCTGAGAAAGGAAATATCACATGACAAGCAGAAAGAGTGACGTGTGCAAGGATTTCACAGAGCTGTTGAGATATCTAACAAGTTCAAGTTATTTCTCTCAGCCTTAGCCTAGGCCCTAGCTTAATGAATGAATGAATGAATGATCGTTTTAAGGCCATTTTCCCCGCTAGAGCGGGGGTTAGCCTTGCGGGCCCCATGACAATCATGGTGCCCTGTTTGAGGCAATGTTTTTATGGCCGGATGCCCTTCCTGATGCCAACCCTTGGTCGCCTCTTACGATGCGCAGGGATACGGTGTACCTATTCTAAACCGGGGTACACACCGGGATCATTCATCCCAGCAAGCTGGTACTCAATTAGCCGACCTCGGAAGGATGACAGGCTGAGTCAACCCCCCCCCCCCCCCCCCCCCCGGCGTTAATTCAGCGATCGACCGGGATTCGAACCCAGGATCCTAGGATCCCAAGCCGGCACCCTAACCGCTAAGCCAACACCAGGCTTAATATAGGCCCTAGCTTAGCTAGCTAAGTCGATCAGCTAGCTAAGGCCCTAGTTTAATAAAGTATTTAAAAAGTATAACAAGTATGAATAATTAAATCTATATTAAAAAAACTCGCAAAGGAACCCGGTATTGCCGGGCAATGCAATGTCACTTAATGACGGGGATATTGAGAGGGGGAGGGTGAAGAGGGGAGGGAGAGGAGGGGAGCAGAGGGTGAAGAGAGGTGGGATGAAGAGTGTGAGGGGAGGGTGAAGGAATAGGGTAAGAGAAGGGAGAGGGGAAGGTAGGGGCGGTTGGACTGAGGCGTGATGGGTGGGGGTTGGTTGAGGGGTGGTGGGAGTGAGGGGAGGTTGGGAAGCGCCAATGTCTCTGTCTTTTGATTAAATTCATCAGCGAAGCGACGGGCAGGATTGGAATTGAAATGAGGAATGTGTTACAACCTGCATGGAGCAACTCATCGAATAGTTAGACCACTGCAGTGGTGAAGTAGTAAAAAAATTTGTGGGTAAACCTGAACTATACGACAGTCAGTTGAGGCTGTGAAGTATCCAAACTTGAAGGCTACGCTGTAGTGGCGCGTTACTGCAGGATCTGTTGGCAGTCGCCATGCTGCAGCCAGTTTATGCAGAGCAACAACATTATGGAAGACCGCAAGGTGCAGGCTTCACGAAGGCCATAGCACATCATCTAAGATTTGAGGGATCTCTGGCTCACTCCTGGGAGATCGATCAGCTATCTTACTAGAATGCAAACTGCCCTCGGGGCATATGACAAAGTAAGCCACAATGAGGCACTGGCCAATTATAGACCTGAGGGCACTTCAATAAACTGATGATATATTCCCACATGCTGGTTGAGTTAGTGATTTTTGGACTCATTATTGTTGACTCATTATTACATGTCGTCAAAGAATTGTGCACCCGTGACGTCACCTGAATAGACAGAAGTAGCTCATTTGCATAACGGAAGTGAAAATAGTCCGATTTTTTAAAACAATTATCCACTTCTTATTGTCCCCCAAAAAATGTTTTTTTTGCACTAATGGGTCAGGGATATCATCCTCTGAAACATATCTCTTCAAACAATTTCATGATAATAATTGTCCTTTATAAAAAAATTAAAAAAAATCTTTTATCCAGATCTTCACCAAAATATAATCGATTTGTCCTTGTCAAACATTAAACCTGTCCACCAACTTTCGTCCGAATCCATCCATAATGTTTTCATATATCATGCAGACAGACAGACAGACAAGCACATAGGGTGAAAGCATAACCTCCGTCCACCTTTGGTGCCAAAGGTAAAAATCCTTTGCGATGGAACTAGCTTGAGAGGGAAATGAAAAAATAGCAAATAAAATATCAAAATATATTTTTGTGTTTGATAAGATATCAAAGCCCTGCTTTTGATACAGAAAGATTTGTACCAAAGAAGGTAATTACGGAAAACGTGGTTGTTTCACACCAGGAGACCACATGAATGGTGTGAAATCATAAATATCTCGGCCGAATTCATAACACAAATTATGCATTGCCAGGTATTATATTACGATTTCCTTTGATATTTAAAATGAAGCAAACATTTGTAAACACTCAATACGATCATTTGAATTAATTGTGAACTTCTATGACTAAGGTCTTTGTGTGTGTGTGTGTGTGTGTGTGTGTGTGTGTGTGTGTGTGCGTGCTGTTTTGTGTGTGTGCGTGTGTCTACTGTATGTGTGTGTGTATGTGTCTGCTGTGTGTATGTGCATGTTTGTTTCGTCATGGGCATGCGATTATGCATGCCAAGTTTGGGCTCGATCTGTTCAGGTGTTTTGGAGAAAATGGGATTTTAGTGTTTTTTTTCAGAATTTTCACGAAAAACAATATGGCGGCCGAACCATGTGACGTATGACTTCGAAACTTTTTGGATTCTGAGTTTTTTTTAACGAAGCATCTGGGGAAAAATATCATTTTTGTGAGAGAAAAAATTGTGTTTGACGAATTCTAACCTCTTAACGTTAGCATTTTTTATATACTCAATAAACATGTTTTTTGTTCCCATTGCAGAGTTCTTTTGAATGAGCCATTCCTCAAATGTCATGGGGACAATGCACACTACTGTCATTTATCATAACTAGGGCATTGCCCGTACTATATCTATATCTAAAATTATATCCCCCCCCCTCTATTTACATGAAATGGTTTGGTCCAAAGCGAACGGCTTCCGGAGTTTGGTAAAGAAATCGCCATCGCGTGCACAAACGCGCAGGAAAGCGAATGAATCACAAATTCGTTTTTATTAGTTTTAAAACATAGTTTAACGCCAACATAGTTTGCAAACGTGAAATAAATGAATACGCTCTCAAATGTGCCATCCGAGGCAGAGTGTGTCCGCCACGTTCGGCACACGCGATAGTTCGCTGCTCTCTGATTGGTTGAATCGTTTTTTGGACATAGCTCGGTAAGTAATTGTCCGATTAATATGAAACCTTGAAAAGGCACATCCTCGGGTCCCCAGCAATATACCTGGCAAGTTAAAAGTATATCGGACCCGTGGTTGTCGAGAAACAGCGGTCACAGACAAACGTACAAACGTACAAACAGAGATTACTGGAATTATAGATAGACTAGGGCATGCCCGTACTATATCTATATCTAAAATTATATCCCCCCCCTCTATTTACATGAAATGGTTTGGTCCAAAGCGAACGGCTTGCGAGTGGTGACAATCCCCCCCCTCTATTTACATGCAATGGTTTGGTCCAAAGCGAACGGCTTCCGGAGTTTGGTAAAGAAATCGCCATCGCGTGCACAAACGCGCAGGAAAGCGAATGAATCGCAAATTCGTTTTTATTAGTTGTAAAACATAGTTTAACGCCAACATAGTTTGCAAACGTGAAATAAATGAATACGCTCTCAAATGTGCCATCCGAGGCAGAGTGTGCCCGCCACGTTCGGCACACGCGATCGTTCGCTGCTCTCTGATTGGTTGAATCGTTTTTTGGACATAGCTCGGTAAGTAATTGTCCGATTAATATGAAACCTTGAAAAGGCACATCCTCGGGTCCCCAGCAATATACCTGGCAAGTTAAAAGTATATCGGACCCGTGGTTGTCGAGAAACAGCAGTCACAGACAAACGTACAGACGTACAGACAGACAGACAGAGATTACTGGAATTATAGATAGATAATGCCATAATTTTATGTTGCGTATAGTATGAGAACATGATTTGCATTATTACACTGTGCTCACGAAGCAAAATGCAGGATTAGGCTTTCAGTTGCGTACGTACGTGTGGCGTACGTGTCTGCATTTTTAAAATTCATTTTCTTGGCAACCGTTGGTCCGATTGACACAACATTTTACCATAAGAGCAAATTATATTGCCTGCAGAAGTTTTTTTTATTCATAATGATGACCTCACAGGTCACGTGGTACAGACGCCATCTTGGAAAAAAGTTACATCTCTATATCTCTAAAACCGCTCAATGGAAAAAATTGAAACATGGTGCATTGTCAAGTACTCCCCACAGGGAATAACATATTTTAATGATGATGATGTCATCGGTGCCTTAATAATGACGTCATAATTCGACAAGTATAACGCTTCATCCGATCAGTATGATTTTTTTTTCTCTGCAACTGTTGGTCTGATGAAAACGAAATTTTCACCATAGGAGCGCATCCTCCTGTAGAATATTTTAGTGATAATTATGACGTCATAGGTCACGTGGTACAGGTGCCATCTTGGAAAAACCGAAAAACGTTGCACCTCTATATCGCCGAAACCGCTCCATGGAAAAAATTGAAACATGCCTCATTGTAAAGAACTCCACATGGCGAATAGGTGTTGTTAATTTTTTTTTAGCATTTTTAATATACTCAATAAACGTGTTTTTTGTTCCCATTGCAGAGTTCTTTTGAATGAGCCATTCCTCAAATGTTTCCATTCAGCCGTTCCGGAGATATAGAGGGGCAAAGTTGAAGGTGTTTTACAAGATGGCGCCCATACTACATGACCTATGACGTCATAATTAGCATTAAAAAAAATTCTACGAGCCTAGCCGATCATTTGATGAAAATTTCCTGTCAATCCGACCAACAGTTGCTGAGAACATTAATTTTAAAGTTTTCGGAGGTGCAAAATAGGGCGGAAGAATAATAATAAGAAAACCTTGAGCAGTAATTATAGGTTACTCTCCATTTCATGGAGAGTAAACCTATTGCGTCTTCTCCAATCAAGTTCCAAGCATAACAGAGTTCAATAATTTATTGGTACTTTTTTTTTTTGTTTTTTTTGTATGCAAGATCGAGGCTCGTGAAAGAGCAAACATTCATCACACAAAAAGTCATACCGACACATAAAACACAAAACAAGGGGAGCGATAGACAAGATGTGGGGAGAGGGGGAAGGACACAAACACAACATTTGAGAGCAGGGACATCGAGAGAAATGTGGGAGGGAGAGGGCTTGGGGGGAGGTGGGAGAGGTATAAAACATATGGACACTGCAAGGACTTCCAGGAAAGAAGTTCGAATTTCAAAAAAGTGTAGCTGGGGTGAATTAGTGGGGGTAGAAAAGATCAAGGTTTTGGATGGGGGAAGATAAGAGATGGTGGCGAACAGCTGTTTTAAAGACCTGGAGGGAGGAGTGGGATTGAAGGGATTGGGGGAGTTTGTTCCAGAGGTGGGAGAAAAGGGGAATGAAAGAGTGAAAGTGAGCGGAAAGCCTAGATTTTGGCAGTTTAACCATAAGAGAGTTGCTGGCAGATCTTGTGCGACCTGTAGGAATATTTGGGGGACAGAGCACAGAGAGAGCTGGGGGAGCAAGGCCGGAGAGGAGTCGGTAGAAGACAGAAAGAGCACCAACCTGCCCGTAGTGAGTGAGTGAAAGTGAGACAGTTAGCTTCATCGCAGGAGATTCCAATGATTCTGAAAGCCATGAAGACCCTCGGAGATAAGTTGTATAATACCTTAAACAGCAATGATGAGGGAGTTGTGTGGGCAGATGAGGCAAGAAAAAATAATAAATTAAACAAACAAATTAAACAAATAAATTATATATATATATATATATTGAAAAGGATAGCACTCTGAGCAACATGTACGGATATATATTGAAAAGGATATATTATATATACCTGTCAGAAATGGGTGTGGCTGAAACAGCGGAATCCACTAATTAGAACGGGTGTCTGCATAATTCGGGCCATGTAGTGTATCTCTGTGGATGCTTAATCACTTAATTCATAGTTTTCCTTCAGATTAGCCAACAGCTGACATCAGGAACTATGTCTTAACATGCTGAAAGTAATCCTTAACCAGGAAATTGTAACTTCAAAATGAAACTAAATTTGGTGGTTGAATTATTGTTTTTATATGCAGCTAGAATGACTGAAAATCATTTCATGTTTCGAAAACTAACAATTATATATTTTATGTTTGCTTGTTACCTCCGACATCAAAGGTGGACGGAGGTTACGTTTTCACCTGTCTGTATGTTACTTGGCAAAAAATAATAATTTTTGGACAAGTGTGTTGAGTGTTTTTCTGTCCGCTCACTTATACTTACCTACAGGTCACAATTTTAAACTGATCTTCATAAAACTTCACCAAACAGTAGAGTTGGTGGTCTGACGGATTCCTATATATTTTGAAGTCAAAGTATCAAAATATCAAAATATTGTTCCAATATTATAGTACATTGACTATTATGTCATTTTATTTCCTATTTTATAGTTTATCCTATCATAATACAGTTTTGGACATTCAAATGCATAACTTGTGGTGCATAATACGCCAAAACTGAATAAGTAATAAGCTATCAACAGTTACAGTATATGAAAATACATACCTCTTGATAAAAACAACAATTCAAATGACATTTTCCGACCACGACGTCCCCCTTCATAACAAGTTTGGCAATTCAAATGTATCGTAAATTTATAATGCATCATCTCTGCTCTAGAATATATACAGTGCATTCAGAAAGTATTCAGACCCCTTCACTTTTTTGTCCCCCGTCGCACAGCGTAGCGAAAGGGGGACTATGGCTTTCCCCTCCGTCGGTGTGTCCATCCGTCCGTCCGTCGGTCCGTCTGTCTGTCCGTCCGTCCGTGCGTGCGTGCGTGTTTGCGTGCGGGCGTGCATGCGGGCGTGCGTGTGTGCGTAAGCGAAGGACCGCATTCAAATTTGGTGTGTGGGTGCAACCCACGTCAAAATCCAAGATGGCCGCCGCCATGTATGTCTGATGCCATGTATGTCTGAACATTGTGAGATGAATATCTTGAAAAATAAGCGAAGTACCAACTTCTAATCTGGTGTGTGGGTGTATCTAGGCATAAGGAAGAACGCTATTGAAAATTGGGTCGCCACGTCAAAATCCAAGATGGCCACCGCCATGTATGTCTGAACCTTGTGAGATGAATATCTTGAAAAATAAGTGAAGTACCAACGTCTAATTTGGTGTGTGGGTGTATCTCGGCATACGGAAGAACGCTATTGTAAATTGGGTCGCCACGTCAAAATACAAGATGGCCGCCACCATATATATATCTGAACCTTGTGAGCGAAAAATAAGCGAAGTACCAACTTCTAATCTGGTGTGTGGGTGTATCTAGGCACAAGGAAGGACGCTGTTTAAAATTGGGTCGCCACGTCAAAATCCAAGATGGCCGCCGCCATGTATGTCTGAACCTTGTGAGATGAATATCTTGAAAAATAAGCGAAGTACCAACTTCTAATCTGGTGTGTGGGTGTATCTCGACATAAGGAAGAACGCGATTGAAAATTGGGTCACACGTCAAAATCCAAGATGGCCGCCTCCATGTATGTCTGAACCTTGTGAGCGAAATATCATATCATAGCATGTTTTCTGCGTCTTCCACTTTGTCAACTCACATCACTTCACCGACGGGGGACCTAGGCGTAACGCTTGTTCACATTTTGTTATGTTTCAGTCTTATGCTGAAATCGATTATATTCATTTTTTCCCTCATCAATCTACACTCAATACCCCATAATGACAAAGAGAAAACAGGATTTTATAAAGTTTTGCAAATTTATTGAGAAGAAAAAACTGAAATATCACATTGACATAAGTATTCAGACCCTTTGCTATGACACTTTAAATTGAGCTCAGGTGCCTCCCATTTCTCTTGATCATCTTTGAGATGTTTCCTCACCTTGATTGGAGTCCACCTGTGGTACATTCTTTGATTGGACATGATTTGGAAAGGCACACACCTGGCTATATAAGGTCTCACAGCTGACAATGCATATCAGAGCCAAAACCAAGCCATGAGGTCGAAGGAACTGCCTGAAGAGCTCACAGACAGGATTGTGTCGAGGCACAGATCTGGGGAAGCCTACAAAAAAATTTCTGCTGCATTAAAGGTTCCCAAGAGCACAGTGGCCTCCATAACTCTTTAATGGAAGAAGTTTGGAACAACCAGGAGAGCTGGCTGCCTGGACAATCTAAGCAATCGGGGGAGAAGGGCCTTGGTAAGAGAGGTGACCAAGAACCCGATGGTCACTCTGGCTGAGCTCCAGAGATCCTGTGTGGAGATGGGAGAAACTTCCAGAAGGACAACCATCACTGCAACACTCCACCGATCTGGGCTTTATGGCAGAGTGGCCAGACGGAAGCCAAACAGTTCAATCTTGGTTTCATCAGACCACAGATATTTCAGTTTTTTCTTTTCAATAAATTTGCAAAACTTTCTAAAAGCCTGTTTTGTCTTTGTCATAATGGGGTATTGAGTGTAGATTGATGAGGGAAAAAATGAATTTAATCGATTTCAGCATGAGGCTGCAACATAACAAAATGTGAAAAAAGTGAAGGGGTCTGAATACTTTCTGAATGCACGGTATATATTCTAGAGCAGAGATGATGCATTATAAATTTACGATACATTTGAATTGCCAAACTTGTTATGAAGGGGGACGTCGTGGTCGGAAAATGTCATTTGAATTGTTGTTTTTATCAAGAGGTATGTATTTTCATATACTGTAACTGTTGATAGGTTATTACTTATTCAGTTTTGGCGTATTATGCACCACAAGTTATGCATTTGAATGTCCAAAACTGTATTATGATAGGATAAACTATAAAATAGGAAATAAAATGACATAATAGTCAATGTACTATAATATTGGAACAATATTTTGATATTTTGATACTTTGACTTCAAAATATATAGGAATCCGTCAGACCACCAACTCTAATGTTTGGTGAAGTTTTATGAAGATCAGTTTAAAATTGTGACCTGTAGGTAAGTATAAGTGAGCGGACAGAAAAACACTCAACACAAACCGGAGAGATCAACATACTTGTCCAAAAATTATTATTTTTTGCCAAGTAACATACAGACAGGTGAAAACGTAACCTCCATCCACCTTTGATGTCGGAGGTAACAAGCAAACATAAAATATATAATTTGGCCCAAATTATGCAGACACCCGTTCTAATTAGTGGATTCCGCTGTTTCAGCCACACCCATTGCTGACAGGTATATATAATATATCCTTTTCAATATATATACGTACATGTTGCTCAGAGTGCTATCCTTTTCAATATATATATATATATATAATTTATTTGTTTAATTTGTTTGTTTAATTTATTATTTTTTCTTGCCTCATCTGTCCACACAACTCCCTCATCATTGCTGTTTACGGTATTATACAATTTATCTCCGAGGGTCTTCATGGATTTCAGAATCATTGGAATCTCCTGCAATGAAGATAACTCCGAGGGCCTTTCACTCACTCACCGCAGGCAGATTGTTGGTCTTTCTGTCTTCTACCGACTCCTCTCCGGCCTTGCTCCCCCAGCTCTCTCTGTGCTCTGTCCCCCAAATATTCCTACAGGTCGCACAAAATCTGCCAGAAACCCTCTTATGGTTAAACTGCCAAAATCTAGGCTTTCCGCTCACCTTCACTCTTTCATTCCTCTGTTCTCCCACCTCTGGAACAAACTCCCTCACTCTCTTCAATCCCACTCCTCCCTCCAGGTCTTTAAAACAGCTGTTCGCCACCATCTCTTATCTTCCCCCATCCAAAACCTTGATCTTTTCTACCCCCGCTAATTCACCCCAGATACACTTTTTTGAAATTCCAACTTCTTTCCTGGAAGTCCTTGCAGTGTCCATATGTTTTATACCTCTCCCACCTCCCCCCAAGCCCTCTCCCTCCCACATTTCTCTCGATGTCCCTGCTCTCAAATGTTGTGTTTGTGTCCTTCCCCCTCTCCCCACATCTTGTCTATCGCTCCCCTTGTTTTGTGTTTTATGTGTCGGTTTGACTTTTTGTGTGATTAATGTTTGCTCTTTCACGAGCCTCGATCTTGCATACAAAAAAAAAAGAAAATAAAGTACCAATAAATTATTGAACTCTGTTATGCTTGGAACTTGATTGGACAAGACTCATTAGGTTTACTCTCCATGAAATGGAGAGTAACCTATTATTACTGCTAGAGTTTTTCTCATTATTATTCTTCCGCCCTATTTTGCACCTCCGAAAATTTTAAAATTAATGTTCTCAGCAACCGTTGGTCGGATTGACAGGAAATTTTCATCAAATGATCGGCGAGGCTCGTATAATTTTTTAATGCTAATTATGACGTCATAGGTCACGTGGTATGGGCGCCATCTTGTAAAACACCTTCAAATTTGCCCCTCTTTATCCGGAACGGCTGACTGGAAACATTTGAGTAATGGCTCATTCTAAAGAAGTCTACAATGGGAACAAAAAACATGTGTATTGAGTATATTAAAAATGCTAACGTCAAGAGGTTAAAATTCGTCAAACACAATTTTTTCTCCCAAAAATAATATTTTTCCCCAGATGCTTAGTTAAAAAAATACTCAGAATGCAAAAAATTTCGAAGTCATACGTCACATGGTTCGGCCGCCCTATTGTTTTTCGTGAAAAGTCTGAAAAAAAACACTAAAATCACATTTTCTCCATAACAAAATGTGAAAAAAGTGAAGGGGTCTAAATACTTTCTGAATGCACTGTATGTATGTATGTATGTATGTATGTATGTATGTATATATATATATATATATATATATATATATATATATATATATATATATATATATATATATATATACTGAAACGCAAAAGAAACTTACCACCTTTGAAACCTTTAAATATCAACAATAACACTGCGTATAGTAAATGTGTGAACTTATTTGTGGACAATAGTGTCCTCACTGTCAGATAAAACGGTCACGGATGGTCACTTGAACCTTCAATGGTCACTTCATAGCACAGCTGTTGAACAGCCGTTTTGACTGTCAGTGATTAGCCAAGGGGTACGGGATGATTTTAATGAGCTGCACGTGATGTCTTGATATTGGCTTTAAAAAGGCCAGTGCAAAATGGGCATTTCAATCAACATGCCACGATTGTCAAGGGATCAACGGCAGCATGCCCTGGGCATGCTGCAAGGCGGACTGAACTACCGTGAGGTGGCACGTCGCCTTGGCTGTTCACACCAGACGATATCGGCCCTGGTGGACAGAGACACCCTCCACAACTCTGCAGATGACAGACCTCGATCAGGGAGGCCAAGAGTCACCACTGCAAGGCAGGACAGGCAGATGGTCCGAAGTCACCTGCGGGATCGATTCCGTCCAGCATCCCGCACTGCGGCAGAAACTCCGGGGCGTGCAAACCCACGGATCTCCAATGATACTGCACGAAGACGACTGCATGACTATGGTCTGACTGCCAGAAGACCATACAGAGGCCCCGTGATGACGGTTGCCCATCGCCGCAACCGTCAGAGATGGTGCCAGCAGCATCAGCGGTGGACCTTGGCGCAGTGGAACGAGGTCGCTTTCAGCGAAGAGTCAAGGTTCTGTGTGGACAGTCCTGATGGGCGTGAGCGTGTCTGGAGAAGAACTGGCGAGCGATATGCCGATTGTTGCGTGCGTCAAGCCAACAGGTGGGGTGGCCCAAGTGTGATGGTGTGGGCAGCCATATCAGGCCGGTACAGGACGCCACTGGTGGTTGTGGATGGGAATCTTAACGCCCAGCGGTATGTGGATAACATCCTGCGACCTCATCTGCTGCCATTCCTG